>NC_090646.1:76478233-76495733 GCF_040937935.1 Hyperolius riggenbachi | reverse complement strand
TGAGTTTACCTGACAATCTTATGTGGAACATTAGTAGGGTTTTTGAATATTTCCTATTTTATCTAAATTAACAGTTTTATTTGTGGTTTATACATTAATCTCTTGACAAAAGCAAGCGTATAGCAAGTGGAAATTTGAAGCTGCCACTGCAGAGATTTTATTTAGAGTTCTGACTCTTGGGCTAATCCTCTGCCCTCTGTACTTGTGAGTCCCCTATGAAAAATTACTCAGACCGGTTGTTAATTTGTAACGGGACATAATGCTACACGCTTTATATTCTCCTTGGCCGAAACTATCTCAGTCCTCAGCAATGTCAGGAGGTTGTTAAATATCATACTGGATAGCTAATAATCTCTATTGATACTCCTACAGTGGGTTCTCTGCTTGCCCACCCCTCCCCATAAGCTTCGTACACACGCTGATTTGAATTCTGCTATGGCGGACGATAAAGATCGCTTCCAAAAATATTAAAAGAATTCAGCGTTTGCACAGCTGCCGTCTGCTAATGACAAATCCTGAAATCGTAATCTTCTGATCTAGTAATCTACTTGGCCAGGACCCTTGAAGGTTACTATAAGGGAATGTTGCTTTTTAATTCTACTGACCTTGTCATTTGTGTAACATAAAGATCCCAGTTCTGCTCATGTGTGGTTTCCTGCTCTCATGACAGGAGGACACTCCCCTTCATAGTAATGACTCAGCCTCTCCTGTTCTGCTGATCTCTGCTGACTGGTTTGTGGAGACATTCATGAAAACAGCCATGTGCTGATCAGCCCCTCCCAGCTGTAGTGAGTGGGAGTGTTTGCAAGTCCCTCCCTCACTGGGAAGTCTCTGCAGCTGATCTGTAAAGTGGCTTCTAGCCAACCTCCTGGTGTATAATACTGTGCAAAATCTAAGGCATCCAAGCAGTATAGCAGCATTCATTGTGATCTCAGATGGAGAAATAGGTTTCTCTGTGCTGTGGCTGCTAAGGCGACAACTCATCCATTTTTTTTAAAGACTTACCCTAATATAGAATTTTTTGATCTCTCCTACCTCCCCCCCCCCCCCTTATTTGAAGTTATTTTATAATCATTGACCTATTATAGTGGTCTTCTCGGGCATGTTCTAAAAGGCTTTAACTCCAAAATCGCATAACAAGTTTTTGGATAGGCAGAAAGCCTGGATCATGTAGGAAAAAGTATTTATACAGTCATCTGACGTTCCCCACTGACCCCCGCAGTATAGGCTACTGAGCTAGCCCCTCTTGGGATTACAAACATGTGACAATATGAATAATAGTAATAGCCTTAGCCTACAGCGTTTTCACTTGTTATCCTTTTCCTTAAAAATGGAAGTGTTAGTTTCTAGTTTTCTTATATAGAAAATATCCTAATTTTAGTTTTTCGTTTTTAGATCTCTTCTAAAACATTTACTTTTTGTTATACTTTAAGGTTTAAAAAGAAAAATACAAAATGTTTGGATGTTTTTATGCCTACTGGGTTTGCCAGGGTTTCTAGGTATGTCCAGCATGGCTCAGTGCGTGTAGACACGGTCACAGATAATATGAATGGCGTGGGAGTTGGATGTTAATGTCTTTGCTCAGGGGGAGGGGAGGAAGCTCCAGCGTGTTGATAAACCTACAACAGTTCTGTAATCCGATACCCAGAGATCTCACCCGGACTTGTTTGCCTGCCGGTCTTATGTGGGAAATGTGTAGGACTTTTGAAGATCTCCTATTTTACTAAGATTTTATTTTTTCAGTTAAAAACAAATCTATTCTCTAAAAGGAAGCCTATTGCAAGTGAAAATTGGAAGCTGCCACTGCAGAGCTTTTATTTAAAGATGCGAGTCCTGACTCTTGGGCTAATCCTCTGTCTCTGTACTTATAAGTCCTCTATGAAAAATTACTCATATCGGGTGTTGTAATGGTACATAAAGCCACACACACTTTAAATTCTCCTCGGATGAAGCTATCTGTCCAGAGTCTAGATCATTACTGCCATCTCCTGACATTGCTGAGGAGGTCGTTTGATATCTATTATACTGTATAAGGCTCGGTCCACACGCCCAGTTACAGGTCGGATCCGTTTCACACGGATCAGTTTTTCTAAAAGCTGATGCAAATCTGATCAGTTTTTCAAAATGTTATCGTTTTGTAGCCAAAAAGCGGAGCCACGGATACGTTTTTTTTAACCATTGTGAACCGACCCTAACTAATAATTTCTTTTGAATTTCCTGCAGGGGAGTTTCTCTGCTTGCCCTCCCCATAAGCTCCACACACACTGATTTGAATTCTGCCATGGCAGACGATAAAGATTGCCTTAGCCGAAAATCTTAAAAGAAACCAGTGTTTATTCCGTGGCAGCCTGACATCTGATAAAGATGCGGCAATGTATGACAAATCCTGATCTAGTAAATTTCTGATCTAAACTACTTGGCCAGGTCCCTTGAAGGTTACTATAAGGGGATTTTACTGTATAATGCCACTGACCTTGTCATTTGTGTGACATGAGAATCCCAGTTCTGCTCATGTGTGGTTTCCTGCTCTGTGACAGGAGGACACTCCTCTTCGTAGTAATGACTCAGCCTCTCATTCTTGTAGGAGTATATATCCCCCCCCCCCCCCCAGTGCCAACACCAAGGTCGCTCAGCGCACACTCAGCGACGCCATCTCACGGTGGGAGACATCCCTCCCAGACTCCCTCTTCATCGTCTGCGAGGACTTCAACAGCGCTAACCTCCGCATAGAGATGCCCCGCTACAAACAGCACATTACTTGCCCCACCAGGAATCAGAACACCCTGGACCATTGTTACACGGTCCTCAAGGAGGCGTACAAACCTATTCGACAGGCTCCCCTAGGAAACTCAGACCACTGCCTAATCCATCTAATTCCCACCTACAGAATGCACCTTGAATCATCCAAGCCAGTCCTCAGGACTGTGAGAAAGTGGACAGAAGAGGCTAAGCTACAACTACAGGCCTGCTTTGACTGCACCGACTGGGCAACCTTTGAGTCAGCCTGCCTGGAGGAATGGTCAGAGAACGTCACCTCCTACATCAGCTTCTGCGAGGAGCTGTGCATCCCCACAAAAACTTTCAGGGTCTACCCTAACAACAAGCCCTGGTTTAACGGCAAGTTACGCCGGCTCCGGAAAATCAAGGAAGAAGCGCACAAGTCTGGAACACCAGAGGAGTTCAAGGCAGCCAGGTACTCCCTCAAGCGCGAACTTAGCGTCGCAAAAAGGGCCTACTCCAACAAGCTGGGGCTCCGCCTACGCTCAAACACACGGGAGGTCTGGCAAGGGCTTAGGGTAGCCACAAATTTCAAACCCTCTCCTCAACAAGCACCCCCGAGTCTCGAACTAGCAGAAAAACTCAACGAATTCTATGGCAGGTTTGAACATCAACCTACCCATGTAGGTGACCCGAAGGCCACCCACTGGGCACCCCCCATATCCACCTCTCCTAGTACTGGCAGTGCCCTCCCAGAACCAGTAGTAGTCCAGGGGACAGACATACTCAGGCACCTCCAGAGACTAAATCCTAGGAAAGCCTCTGGCCCGGACGGCGTGTCATCCATGTGCCTGAGATCCTGCGCTAGCCAGCTAGCCCCGGTTCTGACCTCTATTTTTCAGAACTCCCTGTCGGCTGGCAAAGTACCCTCCTGCTTTAAAAGGTCCACTATCATACCGGTACCTAAAAAACCAGGTGCTACGGATCTCAACAACTACAGACCCGTGGCCCTTACCTCAACTGTCATGAAGATCTTTGAAAAACTAGTCCTTACCCATCTGAAAAACTCCACCAACGCTCTCCTAGATCCACTTCAGTTTGCATACAGGGCAAACCGGTCCATAGAGGATGCCATCAACATCAGTCTGGCATACATTATGGAACATCTGGACAGACCCAACACCTACGCCAGGATCCTTTTCCTGGATTTTAGCTCTGCTTTCAATACGATCTGCCCGAACATCCTGTATAACAACTTAGCGCAAATAGGGCTTGACGTAAATCTCTGCAACTGGATCAAGGACTTCCTCACAAACAGGACACAACAGGTTAAACTTGGCAGCTGCCTCTCCCAATTGAGGACCACAAATACTGGCGCCCCCCAAGGCTGTGTACTGTCTCCGATCCTGTTTTCCCTGTATACAAACAGATGCACCTCCACTGCCGACTGCGTTAAGGTAATTAAATTTGCGAACGACACCACCATCCTTGGTCTCATCAGTGAGGAGGACGAACGCACCTACCGCAGCGAGATCGAGCGGATCTGCAACTGGTGTAAGGACAACATGCTTGTCCTAAACGCTGCTAAGACGGTCGAGTTGGTTATCGACTTCAGGAAATGCCCCCCCCACTCAGCCTGGTACTCATTGAAGGCACGGAAGTCACCAGAGTATCTAGCGTTCGGTTTCTGGGCACTACTATCACCAACGACTTGAGATGGAGTGTAAACACCACTAAATGCCAAAAGAAGGCGCAGCAACGGCTGTTCTTCCTAAGACAACTCAGGAAGTTTGGTATGCCGCAGGAGCTGCTGTCTAGCTTCTACACTGCCACCATAGAGTCAATCCTGTGCTCCTCTATCATCGTGTGGTATGGTGGAGCCACGTCTAGCGACCGGTACAGACTGCAAAGAGTAATAAATACAGCGGAAAAAATCATTGGTTCCCCCCTGCCACCTCTGGACCTCCTCCACGCATCCAGACTGAGAACAAGGGCAGTCAGGATCACGAATGACCGGCTCCATCCCGGCAGCCGCTTCTTCAACCGCATGCGCTCAGAATACCGTTACAGGGCTATTTCCACCAAAGCCTCCAGGCACAGGAACTCCTTTTTCCCCCAAGCAGTGTGCCTTCTGAACTCAAATCTCACACACAGTATAACTAAATAGCACATCTGTGACCCAGGCCTAAATAAATATGTACTTATCCTGTGGATTACCGCAGGTAGTTTTTTGCTCTAACATACCTTAATTCTTCTGTACTGCACATGTTTTTTGCACTACCTCGTTTAATGTCTTTGTCTGCTCGTCATTGCATGCTTTGATGTACTATGCTCTATTCTGATGTGTACCACAAACAATTCCGAGTGTGGCAACTGCTGCACTTGGTGAAATAAAATCTGATTCTGATTTGCTGATCTCTGCTGCCTGGTTTGTGGTGACATTCATGAAAACACAGCCATGTGCTGATCAGCCCCTCCCAGCTGTAGTGAGTGGGAGTGTTTGCAAGTCCCTCCCTCACTGGGAAGTCTCTGCAGCTGATCTGTACAGTGGCTTCTACCCAACCTCCTGGTGTATTAATACCATGCAAAATCTAAGGCATCCAAGCAGTATAGCAGCATTCATTGTGATCTCAGATTGAGAAATAGGTTGCTCTGTGCAGTGGCTGCTAATGCAACAGCCAACTGTCACTCAGCCATGTTGGTCTTTTTTTTTTTTTTTTTTTACAGACAATATAGCATTTCTAGCATATTTATATCCTCCCCCCCCCCCCCCCACCCCCATTCATTTGAGGTTTTGTTTTGTCCTTGACCTGTTATAATGGTACTTGGGCGTGTTCTATACTGTTTAACTCCTAACTGCCTACAGGGCATCCTCCCAGTCTTCATCATCTAGTGATAGACCTACAGCTATCCATTTGTCTTTCGAGCATGCTTTGCTTCCAACCAGTTCCCTGTATATATCTCCTATCTGATGCTTCACCTGACCTGATTTAAGCAATTACTAGTTTTACTTTAAAAGAAAATAACTTTTTTTTTCTAGTGTTTTTTGTTTTGTTTTAAATTTGTTTTGAAACATTTACACTTTGCTTTATTATGCAGAACTTTCATGTTAAAAACAAAAAAATGTTTATGCATGTCTTCAATGCAACCTGGTATGCCCAGCACTGCTCAGTGCCTGTAGACACGGTCACTTATAATTGTGTGAAGGGCTTGGGAGCCGGATCATACCATGTTTGCTAAAGGGAGGGGGGGAGATCAAGTGTGTTGATAATCCTACAGCAATTCTGTCATCCGATACCCAGAAATCTCATCCGGACGTGGGTTTGTGGAAAATAAGTAGGACTTTTGAATAGTTCCTATTTTGCCAAATATAATAAAAATTGACATTGTTTTTTTAATGGTAAAAAATGAAATCTTTTCACAAAAGGAAGCGAGTGGAAAATGGAGGCTGCAGACCTTTTTATTTAAAGATGCAGCTTTCCTGACTCTCGGGTTAATCCTCTATCTCTGTACTTTTGACCCCCTGCAATAAACTGCTCAGATCGGCTGTTATGACTCAGCATATTATAATTATACATAAAGCTACACACACTTCAGATTTTCCTCGGCTCAAACTATCTCCGCCTTCAGTCTAGAATCTAGATCATTACTGTCAACATTGTTGAGGAAGTCGTAAGATATCATACTGGACAACAAAATTACTCTTTATTGAAGTTACCGCAGTGGGTTATCTCTGCTTCCACTCCGCATAAGCTGCGTACACACGCTGGTTTGAATTGTGCCATGACAGACAATGTTCGGCTCAGCCAAAAATATTAAAAAGAAACTAGTGTGTCTTCAGCGGCCGCCCAACATCTCATAAAGTCCAAACTTTGTATGTCAATTCCTGATGCAGCAAATTTCTGATCTAGTTAACTACTTGCCCAGGTCCCTTAAAGCTTACTATAAGGGGAATACTACTGCATAATTCCACTGACCTTGCCATTTGTGTGACATGAGGATCCCAGTTCTGCTCATGTCGGGTTTCTTGCTCTGACAGGACACTCCCCTTCATAGTAATGACTCAGCCTATCCTGTTCTGCTGATCTTGGCTGCCTAGTTTGTGGAGACATTCATGAACACACAGCCATGTGCTGATCAGCCCCTCCCAGCTGTAGTAAGTGGGAGTGTCTGCAAGTCCCTCACTCACTGGAAGTCTCTGCAGCTGATCTGTACAGTGGCTTCTACCCAGCCTCTTGGTGTATTAATACTGTGCAAAATCTAAGGCATCCAAGCAGTATAGCAGCATTCATTGTGATCTCAGATGAAGTAGGTTGCTCTGTGCAGTGGCTGCCAATACAACAGTCAACTCTCACTCAGCCATTTTTAGTTTATTTTTTTTATAGACTTAATATAGAATTTCTTGACAGCCCCCCCCCCCCCCCCCTTCCTTTTTATTTGAGGTTATGTTAGTCATTTACCTATTATAATGGTCACCTTGGGCATGTTCTAAATAGCCTTAACTCCAAAGTGGCATAAAAAGCTTTTAGATAGGAAGAAAGCCTGTATCATGCAGAAAAAATATATACAGTCATTTGACGTTCCCCACTGACTCCTGCTGTATGGGAACTACTGAGCTAGCCCCTCGTGGGATTACAAACATCCTAACCATATGAAGAATATTAAAAGCCTACAGCGTTTTCACTGGTTATCTTTTTACTTAAAAGTGGACGTGTCATAGTTTCTAGTTTTCTTATGTAGAAAATATCCTGATTTTTTTTTTGGTTTGTTTTAGATCGGTTCTGAAACCTTTACCTCTTTGCTTTATTATACTTAAAGGTTTTAAAAGAAAAATACAATTTTTTTTTCTATGCCTACTGGGTTTGCCAGGGTTTTTAGGTATGTCCAGCATTGCTCAGTGCCTGTAGACATGGTCACTAATAATATGAATGGCGTGGGAGTTGGATGTTAACGTCTTTGCTCAGGGGGAGGGGAGGAAGCTCCAGCGTGTTGATAAACCTACAACAATTCTGTAATCCGATACCCAGAGATCTCACCCAGACTTGTTTGCCTGATGGTCTTATGTAGGAAATGAGTAGGATTTTTGAAGATTTCCTATTTTACTAAGATTTTATTATTTTTGCAGTTAAAAACAAATCTATTCTCAAAAAGGAAGTCTATAAGCAAGCGAAAACTGCCACTGCAGAGCTTTTGTTTAAAGATGTGTGTCCTGACTCTTGGGCCAATACTCTGTCTCTGTACTTGTGATACCCCTACGAAAAATTACTCATAATGGGTGTTATGGTACATAAAGCCACACGCTCTTTACATTCTCCCCGGGAGAAACGTTCTCCGTCCAGAGTCTAGATCATTACTGCCATCTCCTGACATTGCTGAGGAGGTCGTTCAATATCTATTATACTGGATAACTTCTTTTGAGATTCCTGCAGTGGTTGTTCTCAGCTTGCCCTCCCCATAAGCTCCGCACACACTGATTTGAATTCTGCCATAGCATAGCATAAAGCGCCTCAGCCGAAAATCTTGAAAGAAACCAGAATGTGTATTCAGTGGCAGCCTGACGTCTGATAAAGATGCGGCATTCATTGTATGCCGAATCCTGATCTAGTAAACGACTTGGCCAGGCCCCTTGAAGCTTATTATAAGGCATACGAAATGCAAAACTTAAATACAAACAAAGGATAGAGGAAAACTTTGAAAATGACTCAAACCCAAGGAGGATGTGGCAAAGCATTCAACTATTCACAGATTACAAAAAGAAGAATAGCACTCAATATACACTGGACAATAACATCCCCAGCCTAGCAGAGGAAATTAACAACTTCTTTGCTAGATTTGAAAAAGACAACAATCGGCCTCCAGTGAACTTTGGGCCCACTACAGACTCACAGCCATTAATCCTTCACATACATGAAGTGCAGCAAGCACTCACAAATATCAACACCAGGAAAGCTGCAGGTCCTGATGGTGTGCAAGGACGTGTGCTCCAAGCCTGTGCTGGTCAACTAGCGAAAGTTTTTACACAAATATTCAACCTCTCTCTGTTCTTGGGTGTATTCCCATCATGCCTTAAATCTACAACCATTGTGCCAGTCCCAAAAAATCCTAGGATAACCTGTCTTAATGATTATCGACCAGTTGCTCTAACCCCTGTCATCGCCAAGTGCTTTGAACGACTGGTAGCCACACACATCAAGGCCTCCATCCCAGCAAATCTAGATCAACACCAGTTTGCTTACCGAACAAATAGATCGACTGAGGATGCCATCTGTGTAGCTCTCCATGCTGCCCTCTCACACCTGGAAAAGCCCAACTCCTATGTTAGGATGCTCTTTGTTGACTACAGCTCAGCATTTAACACCATTGTACCTAGCCAGCTGACCAACAAACTCCATGCACTAGGTCTTGCTCCCTCCATATGTACTTGGTTATTGGACTTCCTTACTAATCGCCCTCAAACTGTCAGACTAGGAAAACAGACATCCTCCACCCTTACCCTTAGCACTGGCGTGCCACAGGGCTGTGTATTAAGCCCTCTCCTCTATGCACTTTTCACCCATGACTGCCAGCCTATCCATACCTCAAACGTAATTGTTAAGTTTGCAGATGAATTAAACAACCAAGAGGATAAGCACCATCCTATAAATAACATTTGTATAATTAAGGAATGGAATGTGCTAATTGGGTATATCAGTATTAACCACTTAGCAACTTCTGCCACGCTTTTCTATGTCCTTGTTTACAAACACCTATAAAAACATGTAAATATTTGGTTCTGTTTTCTATTTTTAGAAAACGGAGTACGTATAGCACCATCTTGTGGCCAAAAAGTAAAACTACTTCCAAATACACCATTATTCACTTACCATAGAAAAAATAAATACATTTTCATTATTTTTGAAACTCCTTCACCCCTAACCCAAAATAAAATATTATCGCCATACTTTGTACTAGGGACACAATTTAAACATTGTAATAACTGGGACAAATGGGCAAATAAAATGTGTCTGTTTTATCTACAATAGCACTTTTTTTTTTTTAAACTACAATGGCTGAAAGCTGAGAAATGGTGATTTTTTTCCTTTTTTTCTTCTTCTTCCCTGTCAAATCCATATAAAATAATATAATTCTTAGCATAAAGTACTGCCCAAAGGAAGCCTAGTTTTTCTCGCAAAAAATAATGTATAGATCATTTCAGTGTGATAATTAGTGATAAAGTTATTACCGAATGAATGGGAAGAGCTTTTGAAGGGGAAAAAAAACTGTGGTAGAGAAGTGGTTAATAAGCAACAAAGAGAAAAAGGTACCCAACATAAAGCACCAAGCCACTCCAATTACATTCAAAATACAAAATATCTTTATTTGATGAATTACAAACACAATAAAAACAATATTAAAAATCACCAAGGGGTGATAGCAGCGGTGTACAAGGTCAAACAATAATTCTGCAATAGTTATATTCAATACAAGCAATATTAAAGTCCTCACACTCAAGAATTATGTATATATATATCAGGTAGGTAACTATATATAGGTATACAGCACGGTGGCGTAGTGGTTAGCTCTCTCGCCTTGCAGCGCTGGGTCCCTGGTTCGAATCCCAGCCAGGGCACTATCTGCAAAGAGTTTGTATGTTCTCTCCGTGTCTGTGTGGGTTTCCTCCGGGCACTCCGGTTTCCTCCCACATTCCAAAAACATATGGATAAGTTAATTGGCTCCCCCTAAAAATTGGCCCTAGACTACAGTAATTACACTATATAATATAGACATATGGTAATGGTAGGGATTAGATTGTGAGCTCCTTTGAGGGACAGTTAGTGACAAGATATAGATATGTATATACATTGTACAGCGCTGCGTAATATGTCGGCGCTATATAAATACTAAATAATAATAATAATACAGGGAAACCTCAGTAAAATCCGTAAGAACAATAAACCCCATATATAGTGCACTGTGCAAAACCTAAATAAACGAATAGGACTGGGACTACAATAACAAACCCAGATATAACGTATATGACAGCAGTAGAGCAATGCATCACTCTCTCTGAAGCGGGTTGAGCCCGCGTGATGCATTAAGGCGGCGGCGGTGTTCCTTGGCGGCCTCCTCTCCTATACGTAGGTTATTCTCTACTCTTTTATTTTGAATTGCTGTACATTGGATTCCCCTCGGGTTTTCTCTACTGCTGTCATATACGTTATATCTGGGTTTGTTATTGTAGTCCCAGTCCTATTCATTTATTTAGGTTTTGCACAGTGCACTTTATATGGGGTTTATTGTTCTTACGGATTTTACTGAGGTTTCCCTGTATACCTATATATAGTTACCTACCTGATATTTATACATAATTCTTGAGTGTGAGGACTTTAATATTGCTTGTATTGAATATAACTATTGCAGAATTATTGTTTGACCTTGTACACCGCTGCTATCACCCCTTGGTGATTTTTAATAATGCTTTTATTCTGTTTGTAATTCATCAAATAAAGATATTTTGTATTTTGAATGTAATTGGAGTGGCTTGGTGCTTTATGTTGGGTACCTTTTTCTCTTTGTTGCTTATTAAGTTTGCAGATGATACGACTGTCATTGGGCTTATATCAGACAATGAGGAAGCTGCATACAGAGAAGAAGTTAGGAACCTGACCGCATGGTGCGACATTAACAACCTGTTATTAAATACAAAGAAGACCAAAGAAATTATTCTGGACTTTAGGACCACCAAAAAGACTACTCACCTACCGCTAATGATCAATGCAGAGGCTGTGGAGAGAGTTTCCAGCTTCAAATTTTTGGGAGTCACCATCGCAGAGAACCTGTCCTGGGCTGACAATGCTTTAGCTCTAACTGGCAAAGCACAACAACGCCTCTACTTTCTCAGGAAACTAAGGAGCGCTAACCTCCCACAGAAGCTGCTGGTTAATTTCTACAGATGCACTATAGAAAGCGTTCTGACCAATTGCATGACGGCCTGGTACAACAGCTGCACGAAGGCTACTAGAGAAGCCCTGCAGCGAGTTGTTAAAACAGCAGAAGCCATTATTGGCACTGAACTACCATCACTGGAACTTTTGTATAATGCTCGCAGCTTGAGAAGGGCCAAAAACCTTATCAAAGACAACACTCACCCTGGAAATGCCTTGTTTGAGCTCCTTCCATCAGGTAAACGTTTTAGATCAACCCGCACACACACAAACAGACTGAAAGACAGCTTTTTCCCATCCGCCATAAACTTGATAAACTCTGAATCCTCTCTGAAATAATTAACACTGTGTACAAATTGTTTAAACATCTGTAATACCTGGCATACTTGTATAATTTCTTCTCTTCCTTGTTACTATCACTATGTTCCCTATATGCACCGTGGGGTTGTCATGAAAAGTAATTTCGTTGTGTTACACAATGACAATAAAGTGAATTGAATTGAAGGGGAATATTACTGTATAATTCCGCTGACCTTGTCATTTGTGTGGCATGAGGATCCCAGTTTTTTTCATGTGGTTTTCCTGCTCTTATGACAGGAGGAAATTTGCAATAATTCAGATATAACTGAACATTTGTGGTTACCCACAATGCACCACTACTGAATATGCAAATTATTTTCGCCCCTGTAAGCCAAACAAGCATCCAGAACCGCTGGTGTATAGCAAGCCTATAGCTTTAAATATCACAGCCACAAAAACCTCACCTGTAGACAGCCTGTTTCGGGCTTTTGGCCCTCATCAGTATATGGCAGGGATTGATATGGCTGTAAATTTCACCAAGCATTGCTTATTAGTATGAGGGCTTTTCGGTCTCTTTTATCCCCCTATACATTCCTAGTGGTTTGGGTCACCCTGAGCTGCTTGGTTACTCTGACAGAACATTCCCCTTCATAGTAATGACTCAGCCTCTCCTGTTTTGCTGATCTGCTGCCTGGTTTGTGAAGACATTCATGAAAACACAGAGCCATGTGCTGATCAGCCCCTCCCAGCTGTAGTGAGTGGGAGTGTTTGCAAGTCCCTCCCTCCCCGGGAAGTCTCTGCAGCTGATCTGTACAGTGGCTTCTACCCAACCTCCTGGTGTATTAATACTGTGCAAAATCTAAGCCATCCAAGCAGTATAGCAGCATTAATTGTGAGCTCAGATGGAGAAATAGGTTTCTATGTGCTGTGGCTGCTAAGGCAACAACCAAATCTCACTCAGCCATGTTGGTCTTTTTTTTTAATCTTTTTTATAGACTTAATGAGACATTTTGTGGCCACCTTCATTTTTTTTTTTTTTTTCATCCCCCCCCCCCCCCCCCCCCCCCTTCCCTCATTTATTTCAGGTTGTTTTTTGTCTTTGACCTGTTATAATTGTTTCCTTGAGCATTTTCTATACTGTTTAACTCCTAACTGCCTTCAAGGCGTCCTCCCAGTCTTCATCATCTAGTGATAGATTTACAGCTATCCATTTGTCTTGCGAGCATGCTTTGCTTCCAACCAGTTCCCCGTAAATTTCTCCTATCTGATGCTTCACCTGACTTGATTTAAACAATTCCTAGTTATAGAAAATACCCTGTGTATACCCTGGCTTGGGAGTCGGATCATACTGTCTTTGGTGAGGGGGAGCTCCAGTTTGTTGATAAACCTACAGCAATTCTGTAATCCGATAACCAGATATCTCCTCCGGACCTAGGTTTGTGGAAAATAAGTAGGATGTTTGAATGCTTTCTATTTTAAGAAACCTAATAAAAATAGTTGTTTTTTTTTTTGTTTTTTTTTAATGAAAATGAAATGAATCTATTCACAAAAGGAAGCCTATTAATAGCTAGCAGAAAATGGAGGCTACAGGCTACTTTTATTTAAAGATGCAACTCTTCTGACACTCGGGTTAATCCTCTATCTTTGTACTTTTGAGTCCCCTACGAAAAGCTACTCAGATTGGCTGTTATGACTCAGCATAATATGTTCTAATTGTACATAAAGCTACACACACTTCAGATTCTCCTCGGCTGAAAGGATCTCAGCCTTCAGTCTAGATAATTACTGCCATCTCCTGAGATTGTTGAGAAGGTCGTTAGATATCCATCACAGACAACAAATTACAATATTAACTGAAGTTCCTGTAGTGGGTGTTCCATTTGCCCTCCTTATAAGGTACATAGACACGCTGGTGTGAACTTGGCTGTGGCAGATGATAAAGACAGCCTTGGCCAAGAATCTTAAGAGACCACCGTGTGTGTGTACAGCAGCCTCCCGAAGTCAGCTAAAGATCCGACTGTATGCTGAATCCTGATATAATGCTGGATACACACCATGCGTTTCCGCATTCGATGCGTCCGTCGATACGCGTCGATTCCATTATTTCCGACATGTCCGATTCAAGCTTCGATGGATCGTTAGGTCGATTTGCCATACTTTACATGGCAATCGACCTAAAAATCATCGAAATTCGTTCGGAAATAATCGTATCGACGGACGCGTGCGACACGGAAACTCATGGTGTGTATCCAGCATTAGTCCCTTGAAGCTTAAAACTACCTACACACGTCTGACTGAAACAAACTACCGGTCGTCAGACCCGCCTGCGGGGGCGGCCGTTCTGACGAGTTTCCCGGTGTACAGTCTGTCGTTAGGCTGATACGGCTAGTTTTGCCTGATCTGCTCTGCGGATCGGTCAAAACCAGCCTTATCAGCCTGACGACAGACTGTACACACTGGCAAACTGTCGTCAGAACGGCCGCCCCGTGGGCTGGCCTGACTGGTATTTTGCCGCAGTCAGCCATGTGTACGAATCTTAAGCCCCATACACACGCTCCACAGCGGTCTTTTATGCTTTCACCACTTTTGTTGAACCAGTTGAAACGCCTAGAAAAAAAGTATTTTGCTATTGTTGAAAGAGCTGATGATACTGATAAGTCAATCCAATAGTTGGTTTGACTACTTATCAGCTCTTTGAACAATAGCAAAAGACCTTTTTTATTTAGGTGTTTCAACTTGCTTCGCAACAAAAGTGGTGAAAGCATAAAAGACCGCTGTTGAGCGTGTGTATGGGGCTTTACTGTAAGGGGATTTTATTGTATAATGCCTCTGACCCTGTCATTTGTGTGACATGAGGATCCCAGTTCTGCTCATGTGGAGTTTCCTGCTCTGGTGACAGGAGGACACTCCCCTTCATAGTAATGACTCAGCCTCTGCTGTTCTGCTGATCTCTGCTGCCTGGTTTGTGGAGACTGTTCATGAAAACAGAGCCATGTGCTGATCAGCCCCTCCCAGCTGTAGTGAGTGGGAGTGTTTGCAAGTCCCTCCCTCACTGGGAAGTCTCTGCAGCTGATCTGCACAGTGTAAAATGGATTTGAAGTGTTGCGCCACTGGTGGCAGCAGCTAAATCTGATAAAGGTTATCCCAATTCCTCAAAATAATCATATGAAATATCAGATAGCGCTAGTTGAAAATGTGTTAAGAGATTGGGTATCTCCAGTGCTAATAAAAACCATATTGCTGGTTGTTGAAAATCATAAAATTTTACACAACTTTAATACATTTTCACTAAGTAGACAGATAAAATCATGTGTTAAAATTGATAATGATTGCTTATATACATATACACACACTGGAAATTAAGGACTTTCAATAGATGTAGCTACACTGAAGTAGTTAATTAATCGTTGGCAGTGCAGAAGCTTAAAACTTGAACGAACTTAGTAGTGAGGAGAATTGATCCCAGTAATAGGATATTCAGAGGTGATCCTCCTTGATATGTGGAGTTAAGACAGTGAAGTTCCAGTTTAATGGTAGTGGGTCCTTCTTTTGTGGAGGCACATGCGCATTAAGTGAACTTCACTAAGCTTAATTTGCTGGATTATTCAGGGGTCAATGGAGGTGCGGATTGTAGTTGGTACTCACGATCCCGGTGGTTGTCACAGCAGGAGCCGCTGGATATGCACGAGTCCTAAGGGGGAGCCGCTCGACCTCACTGGCCCCGGCCGGCAGCACAATGAGAGAGACTTGACGAGCTGCAGGATGGACGCTGCAGGGTCGGGCAGTCTGCCCGGCTCCCAGGAGAGATGCTCTGTTGCTGAAGGCGGATTCCGTTCTCCCAACGCTGCGTGCTGGATTCAGACAGCCGCTCTCTTCCTCGTGGTGTGTGACGTCACACGTGATGCCTGGTGCTGATGTTTCGGGAGGAACGCCCCCCCCTTTCTCAAAGCTGACAACCCGAGAAATAGAGGAGGCTGTCTTTTATGCCGTGCAGACTCCCTAGCTGTCATTCAAAACAAAGCGACTATCATTCAAAGGCGAACAGCTCCAGTTCACTATTCAAACCATGGAACAGTCATGACATTCTTTATAGTGAGCTGACAATGGATGTTTAGTGTTCCCCTTCAGTATATTAGTGCAATGTTCTCCCAACCTCTCTTTTAGTGGGCGTTTGGTCCTCCCCACATTCCTTTAAAGGAACGATGTTCTATGCGGTGGAGAAAGTCCTAAAGCCATGGAGGGAAGGAGATTATATTCAGCAAATGTCCAGAAGAGAAGATAATTGGATATACAATTTAAACACTCTCACACCACATGGTTTGAATAGTGAACTGGAGCTGTTCGCCTTTGAATGATAGTCGCTTTGTTTTGAATGACAGCTAGGGAGTCTGCACGGCATAAAAGACAGCCTCCTCTATTCCTCGGGTTGCCAGCTTTGAGAAAGGGGGGGCGTTCCTCCCGAAACCTCAGCACCAGGCATCACGTGTGACGTCACACACCACGAGGAAGAGAGCGGCTGTCTGAATCCAGCACGCAGCGTTGTGAGAACGGAATCCGCCTTCAGCAACAGCGCATCTCTCCTGGGAGCCGGGCAGACTGCCCGACCCTGCAGCGTCCATCCTGCAGCTAGTCAAGTCTCTCTCATTGTGCTGCCGGCCGGGGCCAGTGAGGTTGAGCGGCTCCCCCTTAGGACTCGTGCATATCCAGCGGCTCCTGCTGTGACAACCACCGGGATCGTGAGTACCAACTACAATCCGCACCTCCATTGACCCCTGAATAATCCAGCAAACTAAGCTTAGTGAAGTCCACTTAATGCGCATGATCTGTACAGTGGCTTCTACCCAACCTCTATCATCCAAGCAGTATAGCAGCATTAATTGTGATTATAGATGAAGAAATAGGTTGCTCTGTTCAGTGGCTGCTGATACAACAGCCAACTGTCACTCATCCATGTTAGTCCTTATTGACATAATACAGAATTTTGTGACTTGCCTTCCCCCCCCCTTCTTTATTTGAGGTTGTTTGTGTCCTTGATATATTATAATGGTCACATTGGGCATGTTCTATACTGTTTAACTCTGAATTGCCTCCAAGGGGCTTAATTTACAAAACGGTGCTAACTTTAGCACTGGCCCTTAGCACGTCTAAACTCAGTTGAAATGTGAGAAGTAGTGATCGTGCGCAAAGTACCATGTGCAAAGTTTTGCGCTCGCACTGCACAGAGCGCAGGGCGCTCCGCGCGAAGTGCCCACTAAAGCCTATGGGACTTAGCACGCACAAAGTTTTGCGCGCGGTACTTAGCGTACGATCTGATTGAGAAAACTGGTGCTAACCTACTTAGCACCATGGTTAGCGCGCCTTAATACTTTAGACGTGCTAAGTAGGTTAGCACCTCTTAGTAAATCAAGCCCAAGGCGTTCTTACAGTCTTCATCATCTAATGATAGACCTACAGCTATCCCTTTGTCTTTCGAGCATGCTTTGCTTCCAACCAGTTCTCCATAAATATCTCCTCTCTGGTGCTTCACCGGACCTGATTTAAGCAATTCCTAATTTACT
>NC_090646.1:76263920-76478033 GCF_040937935.1 Hyperolius riggenbachi | reverse complement strand
AGGTGCGGATTGTTAGTTGGTACTCACGATCCCGGTGGTTGGTCACAGCGCAGGATGGCCGCTGGATATGCACGAGTCCTAAGGGGGAGCCGCTCGACCTCACTGGCCCCGGCCGGCAGCACAATGAGAGAGACTTGACGAGCTGCAGGGATGGACGCTGCAGGGTCGGGCAGTCTGCCCGGGCTCCCAGGAGAGATGCTCTGTTGCTGGAAGGCGGATTCCGTTCTCCCAACGCTGCGTGCTGGATTCAGGACAGCCGCCTCTCTTCCTTCGTGGTGTGTGACGTCACACGTGAATGCTCTGTCTGTAGCTGATTCGTGTTCTCGCGGAGGAACGCCCCCCCCTTTCTCAAAGCTTGACAACATGCCCGAGAAAATAGATGAGAGGCTGTCTTTTATGCCGTGCAGACTCCCTAGCTGTCATTCAAAACAAAGCGACTTATCATTCAAAGGCGAACAGCTCCAGTTCACTATTCAAACCATGGAACAGTCATGACATTCTTTATAGTGAGCTGACAATGGATGTTTAGTGTTCCCCTTCAGTATATTAGTGCAATGTTCTCCCTAACGCCTCTCTATTAGATGGGCGTTATTGGTCCTCCCCACATTCCTTAAAGGAACGATGTTCTATGGCTTCGTGTGAGAGCTAAGCATGATAGTATGCTAATAGCCATGGAGGGAGAAGGAGATTATATTCAGCAAAATGATTCCAGAAGAGAAGATAATTGGATATACAATTTAAACACTCTCACACCACATGGTTTGAATAGTGAACTGGAGCTGTTTCGCCCTTTGAATGATAGTCGCTTTGTTTTGAATGACAGCTAGGGAGTCTGCACGGCATAAAAGACAGCCTCCTCTATTCCTCGGTGTTGCCAGCTTTGAGAATAGGGGGGGGCGTTCCTCCCCGAAACGCTCAGCATCAGCTGTCTATCAGGCTTCACGCTGTGACGTCACCTCTAGCAACACACGAGGAAGAGAGCGGCTGTCTGAATCCAGCACGCAGCGTTGTGAGAACGGAATCCGCCTTCAGCAACAGCGCATCTCTCCTGGGAGCCGGGCAGACTGCCCGACCCTGCAGCGTCCATCCTGCAGCTAGTCAAGTCTCTCTCATTGTGCTGCGCACGGCCTGGGGCCAGTGAGGTTGAGCGGCTCCCCCTTAGGACTCGTGCATATCCAGCGGCTCCTGCTGTGACAACCACCGGGATCGTGAGTACCAACTACAATCCGCACCTCCATTGACCCCTGAATAATCCAGCAAACTAAGCTTAGTGAAGTCCACTTAATGCGCATGATCTGTACAGTGGCTTCTACCCAACCTCTATCATCCAAGCAGTATAGCAGCATTAATTGTGATTATAGATGAAGAAATAGGTTGCTCTGTTCAGTGGCTGCTGATACAACAGCCAACTGTCACTCATCCATGTTAGTCCTTTATTGACATAATACAGAATTTTGTGACTTGCCTTCCCCCCCCCTTCTTTATTTGAGGTTGTTTGTGTCCTTGATATATTATAATGGTCACATTGGGCATGTTCTATACTGTTTAACTCTGAATTGCCTCCAAGGGGCTTAATTTACAAAACGGTGCTAACTTTAGCACTGGCCCTTAGCACGTCTAAACTCAGTTGAAATGTGAGAAGTAGTGATCGTGCGCAAAGTACCATGTGCAAAGTTTTGCGCTCGCACTGCACAGAGCGCAGGGCGCTCCGCGCGAAGTGCCCACTAAAGCCTATGGGACTTAGCACGCACAAAGTTTTGCGGCGCGGTACTTAGCGTACGATCTGATTGAGAAAACTGGTGCTAACCTACTTAGCACCATGGTTAGCGCGCCTTAATACTTTAGACGTGCTAAGTAGGTTAGCACCTCTTAGTAAATCAAGCCCAAGGCGTTCTTACAGTCTTCATCATCTAATGATAGACCTACAGCTATCCCTTTGTCTTTCGAGCATGCTTTGCTTCCAACCAGTTCTCCATAAATATCTCCTCTCTGGTGCTTCACCGGACCTGATTTAAGCAATTCCTAATTTACTTTCATTTTATAAAATCCTGTTTGTAGTGTTGGTTTTAAATTTTTTGTTTTGAAACATTTAGGGCTCATTTCCACTATCGCGAATTCGCATGCGTTTTTCGCATGCAAATTCGCATAGCAATACAAGTGAATGGGACTGTTTCCACTTGTCAGGATTCCTTTGCGTTTTTCTGTGCAGAAAAAATTCGCATGGCAGAGCCATCAGAATTCGCATACCACATACCGCTATGCGAATCGCATACAATGCATTTAATAGGAAATTCGCATGAGGTTTGGGTATGCGAATTTTCATGCGAATTCGCACAGAAACAATGGAAAAGCACACCAGCACTGCCATGGTTAAATTCGCATACATCGTCATCCATGCGAATTCGCGTGCGAATACGCATGAAAATTCGCATGTACCCGCATGCGAATTTCGCATCCGCATGCGAATTTTTACCGCGGCGATTCGCACCGCACAAGTGGAAATGCAGCCCAACACTTTGTTTTATTATACTGTTGGGTTAAAAAAACACAACTTTTTGCATGTCTTCGATGCAACCTGCTTTCTAGGCCTGTCCAGCACGGCTCAGTGCCTGCAGGTCACGAATGATTGCATATAAATGGCGTAGGTCAGTCAAGATTCTAGCTTATACATGCTATTTGCCAGCTGCTAGGAGGGAGGGAGGAAGCTCCAGTGTGTTGATAATCCTACAGCAATTCTGTAATCCGATACCCAGAGATCTCATCCTGACTGGTTTGTGGAAATAAGTGGTTTTTGAATATTTCCTATTTTACCGAATAGAATAAAATTCATTTTATTTTTTTAAATAAATTGAAGCCTATTTGAAAAAAGGCCATAGACTTAACGTATAGTGAAGCTAGTGAGCAGAGGAAGGAAGCTGCAGACCTTTTTATTTAAAGATACGACTTTCCTGACTCTCGGGTCAATCCTCTATCTCTGTACTTCTGAGTCCACTATGGAAAACCACTCAGATTGGCTGTTATGACTCAGCATATGTTATAATTATACATAAAGCTACACATACTTTAGATTTTCCTCGGCTGAAACTATCGCGCAGTCCAGAGTCTGGATTACAGCTCTTCTCTTCTGTCATTGCATGAGGAGCTCATTAGATATCCATCATACTGGACAACTAATTACAATCTGTATTGAAGTCCCCGCAGTGGGTGTTCTCAGGTTTGCCCCTCCCCATAAGGTATATACACACACGCTGGTTTCAACTCTGCCGTGGTAGACAAAACACCTCAGCCAAGAATCTTCATAGAAACCAGCGCCTTGACATCTGCTAAAGATCCGACTATGTATGACTAATCCTGATCTAGTAAAATTCTGATTTAGAAAACTACTTGGCCAGATCCCGCAAAGCTTATTGTAAGGGGAATATTACTGTATAATTCTACTGACCTTGTCATTTCTGTGACAAATGAGGATCCCAGTTCTGCTCATGTGTGGTTTCCTGCTCTCATGACAGGACACTCCCCTTCATAGTAATGACTCAGCCTCTCCTGTTCTGCTGATCTCTGCTGCCTGGTTTGTGAAGACATTCATGAAAAACACAGAGCCATGTGCTGATCAGCCCCTCCCAGCTGTAGTGAGTGGGAGTGTTTGCAAGTCCCTCCCTAGCTGGGAAGTCTGCAGCTGATCTGTGCAGTGGCTTCTACCCAACCTCCTGGTGTATTAATACAGTACAAAATCTAAGGCATCCATATAGTGCTTTATAAGCAGCATCAAGGTTTGTGATCTCAGGTGAAGAAATATGTTGCTCTGTGTAGTGGCTGGCTGCTAAAACAGCCAACTTTCACTCATACATCTAATGTTGGGAATACACTGAGCCATTAAGATGGCTCGATAGATCATTTCCGACATGTCCGATCACCGTTCCGCTCAATTCAACATTGAAGTGAATTAAAGAAAAGGTAAGAAAAACAAGCGGAAAATAAGCGAAACGAGCGGGCAAAACAATTGGGCACAGAATCGAGTGCCAGAATCGACCTGTATATTCCCAGCATTAGACTTATAGAATTTTCTTGATCTCCCCCCTCTTTTTGAGGTTGTGTTGTAGTCATTGACCTATTAAAATGATCATGTTGGGCGTGTTCTATACTGCTTTAACGCCAAAGTGGCATGAGAAGTCTTTGGATAGGAAGAAAGCCTGGATCATGCAGATAAAGTTGTATGTATAGTCAGACCTGTGACGTATCCTGCTAACCCTCGCAGTATGAGAACTACTGAGCTAGCGCCTCATGGGATTACAAACATGTGACCATATGAATGATATGAAAAGCCTACAGTGTTCTTTTACTTGTCATCCTTTTACTTATAATGGAAGGGTTGTAGTTTCTAGTTTTATTATATAGAAAATGTCTTTTTTTATTGTTTTGTTTTTGGATTTGTTCTAATAGTTTACGCTGTGTTTTATTATACTTGAACGTGTTTTAGTTCCTGGACGTAGTTTCTACGTCCAGGAACCATGCGCACTCCCACGGCCGATCGCACGCGTGCACGCACGCTCCCGGCCCACGGTTCGTTAGCCAGGCAATCAGTGAATCGGGCTATTGTGCCCAATCACCGATTCCTCTCCCCCGCTGAAAAAGCGACAGCTTCTCTCGGAAGCTGCGCTTTTTCTGGCTGTAGCGTCCCTCTAAGCGTATGTTACGCTTAGAGTGACGTCATGTAAACAAACTCATGGCTGCCATCTTGTGGCCAACAAGTAATACTACAACTAAAACTAAAAAAAAAAAAAAACCAACACACATTTACATTATAACACTATTGTTTACATCCCACCCTCCCAAAACTACCCAAATAAAATGTGTACAAGGATACAGAGGCGCCAGTAGGATAAAATAAGATAAAAAGTTTAAAACGTTTTTCGGTGGCGGTGGTGGACCGTCCACACATAAACAGACCAACGAGAGCTGTTGATTGTAGAAAAGACAATTTATTCACATACTCCTAAAAACGCGTTTCACGGGCAAACATCCCGCTTCATCAGGCAATACAAGAACGGAGTATCTCACGGCTCTGTGTCAAAAGATAGCTTGGCACCTCTACAGAGGTGCCAAGCTATCTTTTGACACAGAGCCGTGAGATACTCCGTTCTTGTATTGCCTGATGAAGCGGGATGTTTGCCCGTGAAACGCGTTTTTAGGAGTATGTGAATAAATTGTCTTTTCTACAATCAACAGCTCTCGTTGGTCTGTTTATGTGTGGACGGTCCACCACCGCCACCGAAAAAGGTTTTAAACTTTTTATCTTATTTTATCCTACTGGCGCCTCTGTATCCTTGTACACAAAGTGATCCACCCTTGGTGGAAGGGTGACATACCCTCCTTTCTTCTTCTACAGAGAGCGACGTCTTAGTCCTGAGTGGGGTCAGGCTTAATCTCCCCACCTGCTTATACAGTGGTTGCTTTGGAGCAACCCAGGTTTGTAAGTATAATACTTACGTTTCATATTTTCTCCAACTTGTACATAACTTACTACACTATATTGGGCTCTCGGTCTCCATCTTCTCTTACCCAAATAAAATGTTTAATATAAAAAAAAACAAAAAACATTACAATAAAAAAAAACCACGTAAATATTTACCTAAGGGTTTAAACTTTTTAAATATCAATGTGAAGATGAAATATTTCTATATTTTTTTTATTTTAAATTTGTAAATAGTGATAGATGCAAAAAAATGGAAAAAATGCACCTTTATTTCCAAATAAAATATTGTCGCCATACATTGTGATAGGGACATAATTTTAACGGTGTAATAACCGGGACATATGGGCAAATACAATACGTGACTTTTAATTATGGAGGCATGTATTATTTTGAAACTATAATGGCTGAAAACTGAGAAATAATGAATTTTTTCTGTTTTTTTTCTTATTCTTCCTGTTAAAATGCATTTACAGTAAAGTGGCTTTTAGCAAAATGTACCCCCCAAAGAAAGCCTAATTGGTGGCGGAAAAAACAAGATATAGATCAGTTCATTGTGATAAGTAGTGATAAAGTTATAGGCTAATGAATGGGAGGTGAACATTTCTCAAGTGAAAACGACGGAACGCGAATGGGTTAAGGATACAAAAAAATGTTTTTGCAGCTGGGATTGCCAGGGTTTCTAGTTAGGTCTAGCATTGCTCAGTGCCTGTAGACACAGTTACCAATAATATGAATGGCGTAGGAGTTGGATCTTACTGTCTTTCCTGGGGGGGGGGGGGGGGGGTGTTGGTTCTCCAGTGTGTTGATAATACTACAGCGATTCTGTAATCCGATACCCAGAGATCTTATCCAGACCTGAGTTTACCTGACAATCTTATGTGGAACATTAGTAGGGTTTTTGAATATATTTCCTATTTTATCTAATTTAACAATTTTATTTGTAGTTTATAAATCTCTTGACAAAAGGAAGCCTATAGCAAGCGGAAATTTGAAGCTGCCACTGCAGAGATTTTATTTAGAGTTCTGACTCTTGGGCTAATCCTCTGCCCTCTGTACTTGTGAGTCCCCTATGAAATATTACTCAGACCGGTTGTTAATTTGTAACGGGACATAATGCTACACACTTTATATTCTCCTTGGCCGAAACTATCTCAGTCCTCAGCAATGTCAGGAGGTTGTTAAATATCATACTGGATAGCTAATAATCTCTATTGATACTCCTACAGTGGGTTTTCTCTGCTTGCCCACCCCTGCCCATAAGCTTCGTACACACACGGATTTGAATTCTGCTATGGCGGACGATAAAGATCGCTTCCGAAAATACTAAAAGAATCCAGCGTTTGCACAGCTGCTGTCTGCTAATGACAAATCCTGAAATAGTAATCTTCTGATCTAGTAAACTACTTGGCCAGGACCCTTGAAGGTTAATATAAGGGAATATTACTGTTTAATTCTACTGACTTTGTTGGTTGTGTGACATGAGGATCCCAGTTCTGCTCATGTGTGGTTTCCTGCTCTCATGACAGGAGGACACTCCCCTTCACAGTAATGACTCAGCCTCTCCTGTTCTGCTGATCTCTGCTGCCTGGTTTGTGGAGACATTCATGAAAACACAGCCATGTGCTGATCAGCCCCTCCCAGCTGTAGTGAGTGGGAGTGTTTGCAAGTCCCTCCCTCACTGGGAAGTCTCTGCAGCTGATCTGTACAGTGGCTTCTACCCAACCTCCTGGTGTATAATACTGTGCAAAATCCTAAGCCATCCAAGCAGTATAGCAGCATTCGTTGTGATCTCAGATGGAGACATGGGTTTCTTTGTGCTGTGGCTGCTAAGGCGACAACTCGTCCATATTTTTTTTAAAAGACTTACCCTAATATAGATTTTTCTTATTTTTTTTTAAATCTCTTCAACCCCCCCTTTATTTGAGGTTATGTTATCATTGACCTATATCTCAGGCATGTTCTAAAAGGCTTTAACTCCAAAATCGCATGAGAAGCTTTTGGATAGGCAGAAAGCCTGGATCATGTAGAAAAAGTGTATATATACAGTCATCTGCTGTTCCCCACTGACCCCCGCAGTATGGGCTACTGAGCTAGCCCCTCTTGGGATTACAAACATGTGACAATATGAATAATAGTAATAGCCTTAGCCTGCAGCGTTATCACTTGTTATCCTTTTCCTTAAAAATGGAAGTGTTATAGTCTCTAGTTTTCTTATATAGAAAATATCCTAATTTTAGTTTTTTCGTTTTAGATCTCTTCTGAAACATTTATTTTTTTATTATACTTTAAGGTATAAAAAGAAAAATACAAAATGTTTGGGTGTTTTTATGCCTACTGGGTTTGCCAGGGTTTCTAGGTATGCCCAGCATTGCTCAGTGCCTGTAGACCTGGTCACTAATAATATGAATGGCGTGGGAGTTGGATGTTAACGTCTTTGCTGGGGGAGGGGAGAAAGCTCCAGCATGTTGATAAACCTACAACCATTCTGTAATCCGATACCCAGAGATCTCATCCGGACTTGTTTGCCTGACGGTCTTATGTGGGAAATGTGTAGGACTTTTGAAGATCTCCTATTTTACTAAGATTTTTTTTATTTTTTCAGTTAAACAAATCTATTCTCTAAAAGGAAGCCTATAGCAAGTGAAAATTGGAAGCTGCCACTGCAGAGCTTTTATTTAAAGCTGCGAGTCCTGACTCTTGGGCTAATCCTCTCTCTCTGTAGTTATAAGTCCTCTATGAAAAATTGCTCATATCGGGTTTTGTAATGGTACATAAAGCCACACGCGCTTTAAATTTTCCTCGGATGAAGCTATCTGTCCAGAGTCTAGATCATTACTGCCATCTCCTGACATTGCTGAGGAGGTCGTTTGATACCTATTATACTGTATAAGGCTCGGTCCACACGCCCAGTTACAGATCGGATCCGTTTCACACGGATCCGTTTTTCTAAAAGCTGATGCAAATCTGATCGATTTTTCAAAATGTTGTCCTTTTGTAGCCAAAAAGCGGAGCCACGGATAAGTTTTTTTTAAACAAGTATGAACCGACCCTAACTAATAATTTCTTTTGAATTTCCTGCAGGGGAGTTTCTCTGCTTGCCCTCCCCATAAGCTCCGCACACACTGATTTGAATTCTGCCATGGCAGACAATAAAGATTGCCTTAGCCAAAAATCTTAAAAGAAACCAGAGTGTGTATTCAGTGGCAGCCTGACATCTGATAAAGATGCGGCATTGTATGACGAATCCTGATCTAGTAAATTTCTGATCTAAACTACTTGGCCAGGTCCCTTGAAGGTTACTATAAGGGGATTTTACTGTATAATGCCACTGACCTTGTAATTTGTGTGACATGAGAATCCCAGTTCTGCTCATGTGTGGTTTCCTGCTCTCATGACAGGACACTCCCCTTCATAGTAATGACTCAGCCTCTACTGTTCTGCTGATCTCTGCTGACTGGTTTGTGGAGACATTCATGAAAACACAGCCATGTGCTGATCAGCCCCTCCCAGCTGTAGTGAGTGGGAGTGTTTGCAAGTCCCTCCCTCACTGGGAAGTCTCTGCAGCTGATCTGTAAAGTGGCTTCTACCCAACCTCCTGGTGTATTAATACCGTGCAAAATCTAAGGCATCCAAGCAGTATAGCAGCATTCATTGTGATCTCAGATGGAGAAATAGGTTGCTCTGTGCAGTGGCTGCTAATGCAACAGCCAACTGTCCCTCAGCCATGTTGGTCTTTTTTTTTTTTTTACAGACAATATAGCATTTCTAGCATATTTATATCCTTCCCCCCCCCCCCCCCCCATTCATTTGAGGTTTTGTTTTGTCCTTGACCTGTTATAATGGTCCTTGGGCGTGTTCTATACTGTTTAACTCCTAACTGCCTTCAGGGCGTCCTCCCAGTCTTCATCATCTAGTGATAGACCTACAGCTATCCATATGTCTTGTGAGCATGCTTTGCTTCCAACCAGTTCCCTGTAAATATCGCCTATCTGATGCTTCACCTGACCTGATTTAAGCAATTACTAGTTTTATTTTAAAAGAAAAAAACTTTTTTTTCTAGTGTTTTTGTTTTGTTTTAAATTGGTTTTGAAACATTTACACGTTGCTTTATTATGCAGAACTTTCGTGTTAAAAATAAAAACTGTTTGTGCATGTCTTCAATACAACCTGGTATGCCCAGCACTGCTCAGTGCCTGTAGACACGGTCACTTATAATTGCGTGAAGGGCTTGGGAGCCGGATCATACCATGTTTGCTGGGGGAGGGGGGGAGCTCAAGTGTGTTGATAATCCTACAGCAATTCTGTCATCCGATACCCAGAAATCTCATCCAGACTTGGGTTTGGGGTAAATAAGTAGGATTTTTGAATATTTCCTATTTTTACAAATGTTATAAAAATTTATATAGTTTTTTTTTTAATGGTAAAAAAAACTTTTCACAAAAGGAAGCGAGTGGAAAATGGAGGCTGCAGACCTTTTTATTTAACGATACGGCTTTCCTGACTCTCGGGTTAATCCTCCATCTCTGTACTTTTGACCCCCTGCAATAAACTGCTCAGATCTGCTGTTATGACTCAGCATATTATAGCATATCAGCATATTATAATTATACATAAAGCTGCACACACTTCAGATTTCCCTCGGCTCAAACTATCTCCGCCTTCAGTCTAGATCAAGCTGCGTACACACAATGGTTTGAATTGTGCCATGGCAGACGATGATCTCCTCAGCCAAAAATCCTAAAAAGAAACTAGTGTCTTCAGCGGCTGCCCAACATCTCACAAAGTCCAGGCTATGTATGTCAATTCCTGATACAGCAAATTTCTGATCTAGTTAACTACTTGCCCAGGTCCCTTAAAGCTTACTATAAGGGGAATACTGCTGCATAATTCCACTGACCTTGCCATTTGTGTGACATGAGGATCCCAGTTCTGCTCATGTGGAGTTTCCTGCTCTGGTGACAGGAGGACACTCCCCTTCATAGTAATGACTCAGCCTCTCCTGTTCTGCTGATCTCTGCTGCCTGGTTTGTGGAGACATTCATGAAAACAGAGCCATGTGCTGATCAGCCCCTCCCAGCTATAGTGAGTGGGAGTGTCTGCAAGTCCCTCACTCACTGGGAATCTCTGCAGCTGCCTCCTGGTGTATTAATACCATTCAAAATCTAAGGCATCCAAGCAGTATAGTAGCACTCATTGTGATCTCAGAGGAAGTAGGTTGCTCTGTGCAGTGACTGCTAATACAACAGTCAACTCTCACTCAGCCATTTTTACTTTATTTTTATTTTTTTATAGACTTAATATAGAATTTCTTGACACCCCTTCCCCCCCCCCCTCCTTTTTATTTGAGGTTATGTTAGTCATTTACCTATTATAATGGTCACCTTGGGCATGTTCTAAAAAGCCTTAACTCCAAAGTGGCATTAAAAGGTTTTGGATAGGAAGAAAGCCTGGATCATGCAGAAAAAAATATATATACAGTCATTTGACGTTCCCCACTGACTCCTGCTGTATGGGAACTACTGAGCTAGCCCCTCGTGGTATTACAAACCTCTAACCATATGAAGAATATTAAAAGCCTACAGCGTTTTCACTGGTTATTTTTTTACTTAAAAATGGAAGTGTTATAGTTTCTAGTTTCCATATGTAGAAAATATCCTGATTTTTAGTTTTTTTGTTTTAGATCTGTTCTAAAACCTTTACCTTTTTGCTTTATTATACTTAAAGGTTTTAAAAGAAAAATACAAAATATTTGCATGTGTTTATGCCTACTGGGTTTGCCAGGGTTTCTAGGTATTCCCAGCATTGCTCAGTGCGTGTAGACACGGTCACTAATAATATGAATGGCGTGGGAGTTGGATGTTAACGTCTTTGCTCAGTGGGAGGGGAGGAAGCTCCAGCGTGTTGATAAACATACAACAATTCTGTAATCCGATACCCAGAGATCTCACCCAGACTTGTTTGCCTGATGGTCTTATGTAGGAAATGAGTAGGATTTTTGAATATTTCCTATTTTACTAAGATTTTATTATTTTTGCAGTTAAAAACAAATCTATTCTCAAAAAGGAAGTCTATAAGCAAGCGAAGATTGGAAGCTGCCAGTGCAGAGCTTTTGTTTAAAGATGTGTGTCCTGACTCTTGGGCCATTACTCTGTCTCTGTACTTGTGATACCCCTACGAAAAATTACTCATAATGGGCGTTATGGTACATAAAGCCACACACTCTAGATTCTCCTCGGGATCATTACTGCCATCTCCTGACATTGCTGAGGAGGTTGTTCAATATCTATTATACTGGATAACTACTTTTGAGATTCCTGCAGTGGTTGTTCTCAGCTTGTTCCCTCTCTCTCCCCCCCCCCCCCCCCCCCCCCAAGCTCCGCACACACTGATTTGAATTCTGCCATAGCATAGCATAAATAACGCCTCAGCCGAAAATCTTGAAAGAAACCAGAGTGTGTATTCAGTGGCAGCCTAACGTCTGATAAAGATGCGGCATTCATTGTATGCCGAATCCTGATCTAGTAAACGACTTGGCCAGGCCCCTTGAAGCTTAGTATAAGGGGAATATTACTGTATAATTCCACTGACCTTGTCATTTGTGTGGCATGAGGATCCCAGTTTTTTTCATGTGGTTTTCCTGCTCTTATGACAGGAGAAAATTTGCAATAATTCAGATATAACTGAACATTTGTGGTTACCCACAATGCACCACTACTGAATATGCAAATTATTTTAGCCCCCGTGAGCCAAACAAGCATCCAGAACCGCTGGTGTATAGCAAGCCTATAGCTTTAAATATTACACAGCCACAAAAACCTCACATGTAGACAGCCTGTTTCGGGCTTTTGACCCTCATCAGTATATGGCAAGGATTGATATGGCTGTAAATTTCACCAAGCATTGCTTATTAGTATGAGGGCTTTTCAGTCTTTTATCCCCCTATACATTCCTAGTGGTTTGGGTCACCCTGAGCTGCTTGGTTACTTTGACAGAACATTCCCCTTCATAGTAATGACTCAGCCTCTCCTGTTTTGCTGATCTCTGCTGCCTGGCTTGTGGAGACATTCATGAAAACACAGCCATGTGCTGATCCAGCCCCTCCCAGCTGTAGTGAGTGGGAGTGTTTGCAAATCCCTCCCTCCCTGGGAAGTCTCTGCAGCTGATCTGTACAGTGGCTTCTACCCAACCTCCTGGTGTATTAATAATACTGTGCAAAATCTAAGGCATCCAAGCAGTATAGCAGCATTCATTGTGATCTCAGATGGAGAAATGGGTTGCTCTGTGCAGTGGCTGCTAAGGCGACAACCAATTCTCACTCAGCCATGTTAGTCTTTTTTGATCTTTTGTATAGACTTAATGAGAAATTTTGTGTCCACCTTCATTTTTTTTTTTCATTCCCCCCCTCCCTCATTTATTTCAGGTTGTTTTGTGTCCTTGACCTGTTAGAATTGTTTCCTTGAGCATTTTTTATACTGTTTAACTCCTAACTGCCTTCAGGGCGTCCTCCCAGTCTTCATCATCTAGTGATAGACCTACAGCTATCCATTTGTCTTGTGAGCATGCTTTGCTTCCAACCAGTTCCCCATAAATTTCACCTCTCTAATGCTTCACCAGACTTGATTTAAACAATTCCTAGACACGGTCATTAATGATGGCATGAATGGCTGGGGAGTCGGTTCAATACCGTCTTTGCTGAGGGGGGAGCTCCAGTTTGTTGATAAACCTACAGCAATTCTGTAATCCGATAACCAGACCTGGGTTTGTGGAAAATAAGTAGGATGTTTGAATGCTTTCTATTTTAACAAACTTAATAAAAATTGCTTTTTTTTTTTTTTTATTTTATTTTTTTTTTTAATGAAAATAAAAATGAAATGAATCTATTCACAAAAGGAAGCCTATTAATAGCGAGCAGAAAATGGAGGCTACAGACCTTTTATTTAAAGATACAACTCTTCTGACTCTCGGGTTAATCATCTATCTTTGTACTTTTGAGTCCCCTGCGAAAAACTATTCAGATCAGCTGTTATGACTCTGCAAAAAAAGGTTATAATTGTACATAAAGCTACACACACTTCAGATTCTCCTCGGCTGAAGGGATCTCAGCCCTCGGTCTAGATAATTACTGCCATCTCCTGACATTGTTGAGAAGGTCGTTAGGTATCCATCATAGACAACAAATTACAATATTAATTGAAGTTCCTGTAGTGGGTGTTTGCCCTCCCTATAAGGTACATACACACGCTGGTTTGAACTTGGCTGTTGCAGATGATAGACAGCCTTAGCCAAGAATTTTAAGAGACCACCGTGTGTGTACAGCAGTCGCCTGAAGTCTGCTAAAGATCCGACTGTATGCTGAATCCTGATATAAGTCCCTTGAAGCTTAAAACTACGTACATACGTCTGAATGAAACAAACTACCGGTCGTCAGACCCGCCTGCGGGGGCGGCCGTTCTGACGACAGTTTGCCGGTGTGTACAGTCTGTCATCAGGCTGATACGGCTAGTTTTGACTGATCGCTTAGCGGATCGGTCAAAACCAGCCTTATCGTCAGAACAGCTGCCCCGCGGGCTGGTCTGATACACACGCTCAACAGCAGTCTTTTATGCTTTCACCACTTTTGTTGTGGAACAAGTTGAAACTCCTAAAAAAATAAAAAAAATAAAGTATTTTTCTATAGTTGAAAGAGCTGATAAGACTAATAAGAAGTCAATCCAACAGTAGCATTGACTTATCAGCTCTTTGAACAATAGCAAAAGACCTTTTTTATTTAGGTGTTTCAACTTGCTTCACAACAAAAGTGGTGAAAGCATAAAAGACCGCTGTTGAGCGTGTGTATGGGGCTTTACTGTAAGGGGATTTTATTGTATAATGCCACTGACCTTGTCATTTGTGTGACATGAGGATCCCAGTTCTGCTCATGTGGAGTTTCCTGCTCTGGTGACAGGAGGACACTCCCCTTCATAGTAATGACTCAGCCTCTCCTGGCATCCAAGCAGTAGAGCCAGCATTTATTGCAATCTCAGATGGAGAAATAGGTTGCTGTGTGCAGTAGCTGCTAATACAACAGCCAACTCTCACTCAGCCATGTTAATCTTTTTTTATAGACTTGTTACAGAATTTTGTGACCACTTGTTTTCTTCTTCTCCCACCTTTATTTAAGGTTGTGTTAGTCATTGACCTATTATAGTGGTCATCTTGGACATTTTTCTTTGCTGCTTTAACTCCAAAGTAGCATGACAAGTCTTTGGATAGGAAGAAAGCCTGGCTCATGCAGAACAAATATATCCTGCTGACCCCCACAGTTGAGAACTGCTGAGCTAGCACCTCATAAGATTACAAACCCTCAAGTAAACACAGGACCATATGTATAATATGACAAACCTACAGCGTTCTTTCACTTGTCATTCATTGTTAGAAGGAAGTGTTGTAGATTATGGTTTTCTTAAATAAAAAATAACCCGTTTTAAGGTAATTTGTTAAAATCTGTTTTTGAAACCTTTAAACTTTTATTCTATTATGTTTTAAAAAAGAAAAAATGTTTGTTTTCATGATACCTGGTTGGCCAGGGTTCTAGCTAGACATGGAGGCTGGAGGCTCATCTGTGCAGCATTGGCACTGCACTGTTGCCTAATTGATCAAATATGTATCCCTCCGGGCGACCAAACTGCCTCAGTGTTTACGATTCTATAGAAAAGATCAGGCATTTTTTGTGTACAGCGATTGTTGTAAAACTATCACCAGAAAAAAATGAAAAACTGGGTGTTAAGGACAAGAGCAGTTCTGAAAGCATATGATGTGTATGCAGGTAAAGATTTGAGCTGGCAGTGACCAGCTCCACATTTTTCTGATGCGTAAGTCTCAGATATTTGTTATCCGGCAGTATCTGTTGCATAAATTGCCCTCCCCCCCCCCCCCCCATTAAATTTGGACATTGTAGCCCATATATTTCTTAGCCCAGTATATGCAAATGCAAACTCATCAGTGTGGTTTTAGTGTTTGTCATTGTGCCCACAACACAGTTCTTGTCCTCGTATCGAATTGCATAATTATCCGAAATGAAGCTAGTCAGCAAATCTTAACACGTGAGCTGTTTATCTGGCTGCTGTTCATTGAGTGTGTGGGTGGAGCCTCTGCCTTCTGTTTATAGTGCTGTTACAGCCGGGTGCATGCCACGTTGTCCGTTCTATATATAGGTCAGCGCTGTGTCGGCTTTGACGTAGTCTGCTACATTATTCTGTGATGTTACTTAGATTCTTGTGTTCCTTCTTTCCCAGGTTTGTGTGGAGTTTGAAGATGAGCCTTGGGAAAATAGAAGGTGGATTGAAATATATGGACCCGAGGTCCAGTTGTTCCTGGTGGAGCACAGCTTGACAGTGGCTGATCGCCAGTGTCCTAGTAACCCAGCTGTCTCTGTGCTGTGCCCAGCAATGGTGAGTATCACTTCAGAAGCCATTCGCTTTGTTCTTCCCACAACGGACTCTTTTATAAAGGCTTTTGTGCTGCTCATTGTGTTGAACATGTCTTTCAACATGCAACAGTTGATCCGTTTGTACTATAAAATATGGAAAATCCCTCGTGTTTTCATTGTTTTGTTCCTTCTAAGCTAGGCAGCCTTAATTAGCGGCACTTTCTCCAACAGTAATCTCATAACTATGTTCAAATAGTCATATCTGTTTTAACAGGTGTTTTTAGATTTATTTGTTGACATACTTTACTGTATTTTACAGCAATATAAGATCTTGGTGGGCAAAGTATCTATGGATCCCATGGTGTGCATACAGTTTCTTGGGGACAAACACAAAGTCTTCATGCATACAGAGGTTGTGAAACCTGTTCGGGTAAGTGTTGTCTTTTGCCTTTTTTTTATGAGCTTTCTGAATTGTATGATAATCCAACAGGGCTCCATGAATTGTAATAGAATTATGTTATTACAAGAGGACTAACCACTACTAAAACATATTTTTTACCAAAATGTTCTGCCCCAATGTACATCAGTACTGATCAGTGGTGCTTGAATGGAGGGAGACGCATGCTAAGCGAGAGCATGGCTATCAAGTATAAAGGCAACCAATGAGAAGCTTGGTATGCGGTGAATGGGTGAGAGGCAGGAGAAGGTGCAGCTTGAGTAGATAATTGGACAGGCACCCTGTGAATTTGACGTGGGTGGGAGATCTATCACCCTGGGCCTTGTATGGCTAAGTATCATAGGCTGTTTTGTAGCCCTGGAAATTCTTGGTGTACTGGACTTCATTTACACCAGTATATGACTATTGGCAAACCTAATGTCAACTGAGACCCAACAGAGGTTACAAGAGCGGTCCGTTGGATGCCGGAATTTTTATACTACTGTTTTCTTTTTGTTTCTTTGGTGTTTTGAATCCCAGTTTCATTTTCTATATATCAGCTTAAAAAGTAGGTTTAATGTTATATTGTCTCAACTGAATGATAGTCTTTCACGCAGTCTGAGAGAGTACTAAGCCAAAATATATGAATTATTGACATTTTTATTTCTTTCTTGCACTCTTGTTGTTCTCTGCCAGGCAAGAATTTTATGGGTGTAATTCCTTGTCAGTGGGGGTTACTCTATAGTTAGACTAGGCCCCGAATGGAGAGAAACTGGCATACCTGAATGGTAAACTCTTTCAGGCAGAAAAGAAAAAGAACACATCCTGATTTGTATGCTTGGCCCTGTATATACATGTCTATCTCATGTCACCTCTGGTACACTGTGAATGATTTACTTTCCTCCTGCAGGATCGTGAGAGCTTGAAGCAGTTTATGCAGGGAAACCGAACATTCAACAAAGCTTTCCAGGAGCTCATCAGGAAGAATGTGGATGAGAGCCGCATATTGCAAGGTGAGCTCAGGGTTTTGGGGTAAGGTGTGGTCAATATGATGCCAAATAATTCCAGTTTCATTTAGGATTATGCAAGTGTATGCAACTTAAAGAGACACCGAAGCAAAAAAAAATTGAATTGGATGTGTAGTACATATAATTACGAAAACATTAGTAGCAAAGAAAATATTTTCAGATTTTTATTATTTTTTTTTAATATAATATTGCATCATTCTCTTAATATTTGCAGTTTACACACTACTCAGCATTCTAAATGATTTTACAGAGCAGCCCAGTGAACTTTTGAACTGTCCTCTGCAGGAAAGCAAACAATACAGTGCCAGACAATTGAGATAATAAGCTTTAGAAGACAGAGCTCTCTGTGACTTTGAAAGTCGTGGAGCTCAATGGCTCTTTTGCATAGATATCAACTGGAGTTCCTTAACTCTTCCTGTACCGCAAACCATATTAGACGTATGTGTCTGCTCCTAATCTGTTTTTTCTTAGCTGTACTACACATACCAATCCTTATATCATAATTTTTTTTTTCTGCTTCAGTGTCTCTTTAATAGTTTAGTCGAATGTGTTCAAGGTGGCATTTGAATGGTCTGGGTTATTTTTTTTAAGCTGCATACATTTGCATACAAGATTGGCATAACCTGACATCAAATTGGAATAATTTGTATCTCATTGGCCATTCCTGTTGTTAGTATCTAGAAACGTCACAGATATAGAGCAGCAGGGTAGTAAACTGCTGTTGCGCTCATCTTGTTAAGTTTTTTTTTTCTTAATCCGCCAATAACACGCTTTGTGGATGTGAATAACTGGTTGTTTTCTTCAGGTGCCAAGAATTTAGTGGGAACGTCTATCAAGGTTTATAGTATGAGCGAAGGAATTCAGTGGTTCTCGGCCATTGTGGTGAATGCCAACGGTAATACCCGCACCTTGCAGATTAAGTGTGAGCAGGTAAGAATCGATAATTGAAATGTAATCTTCTGCTTTATCATTCACTAACACAATTGCTTGAATGCAGGAAATATTGTACCTCGTTGTCAGTCTCCGCCTTTAAAATCGATTTATTGCAAATGGAGTAAATTCTTCAATATTGAGTTGAAGCAATGGATGTGAAGCGCAGAATTTAACCCATAGTGCTTCCAATACAAAACTATGAATGTAATTCTGTCCACTTCATTACCTCCACAGTGTTTATAATCAGACTAATTGCTTTTGAAATTTGCCTTTTTTTTGTTTTTGGTTTACTTTGGCTGTTATTTTTGTCAGACATTGATTGAAGTTTTTTTGTTTTTTTTGTTTTGTTTTGTTTGTCTAGCTCCCTAGCTTAACAGATCTTGACCCGTCACTTATCCACGTGGAACTTGTGCATAACTATGCTGATACTGGTAAGATGTGTTGTGATATCTGCTGTGCCTCTGCTTACAGCTTTCTGTATTGTTGGTGTGGGGAATATTCCTAGTCCTAATACGCTTGGCATATTTATGAAGTTTGTATGGAGAGATTTACTGTGTGTTGAACGATTGGCTGAGCACCCTTTGCAATATTATTTCAGTGAAGCTCAAGAAGCCACAGAAAAGGCATAGTACGACAGCGAGTCCAGTTAATGCTGATGCAAAGCAGACCCGTGCTGATCAGGTAAGTGGAATAGTTCACCGTTACTATAGGTCTCTGTTATTGTGAATATACGTGAGCCTTAAATGATGGCTTGCTTAAAATTGTGGAAAAGGCTATACTAGTGTACCTCAAGAGTTTACTTGTCAAATGAACTTACAGTAATATGCTGTAGAGGGGGTTTGGCCTAAGGCCTTGTGGCTTAAGCCAGACTTTGAACATCATCCCAATCTGCAGAAATAGCAGGGAGGATAGGGCGGAAGATGGAACCTTCACCACTATGGTCTTATGTATTAAAGGATACGTCCAAACAATTAAAAAATAAAATCCACTTACCTGGGGCTTCCTCCAGCCCCTGGCAGCAGTCTTATGCCCATGCCACAGCTCCGTTGGCTCCCTATCTCCTCCGCTGCAGATTCTGACCTCGCCAGGTCAGCTTTTTGTGCGCTCCACTGTGCTGTTCAGGTGGTCTAGCTGGCGTCGTCTGGGTGGTACTGTGCAGTACAGTCCTGATGACATCAGCATGACCATGTGACCTGTGCGGTGGAGCACACAAGGAGCCAACCTGGCAAGGTCAGCATCTGCAGCGGAGGAGATAGGGGGCCAAGGGAGCTGTGGCGAGGGCACAGGACGGCTGCCAGGGGCTGGAGGAAGCCCCAGGTAAGCAGGGCTGTGAAGTCTGTACAAAAATCATCTGACTCGGACTCCTCAGTTTATGAAATTACCAACTCCGACTCTGGGTACCCAAAATGACTCAGACTCCTTAGTCTAATACTTACCAGGGCTGTGGATTAGGTACAAAAATCATCCGACTCTGACTTCTCTGTTTATGAAACCACGACTCTGACTCCGGGTACCCAAAATTGCTCCGACGACTCGACTCCAACTCTGACTCCACAGCCCTGCAGGTAAGTGAATTTTTTTTTCTTTGCCTGGACGTATCCTTTAATGACTATTGGTGGTTTGTGAGTTCATTTTTTTTCTTCCCGGCTAGTGTAAGAAATGTAAATTGCATTTCTTTGTATAAATGCAGAATTAGAGGTCCGCCATGACATAAACTCCTGTCCTACAGCGTAAATGAAACAAACACAGCATTCCTGCACAGGTTGCTGAGTAGATCCTGCGCCTATCATGCTCTGGTGGATGGCTGTACGTTGCAGCCTGCATACTAGTTCTAAGCTCTTTTTGTTAATTTTAGAGGACTGGAGCTGGGGATGCAGCGGGCACTCATGATTATAATTGCATAGCTGCGCATTCAGATAAGGGAGTGCTTGTTACATTTATTGTACTAAGGATATCAAAAGGACAACTGTATTTTTACTGTGACATTGTCCAGTTATTCTATAATGTGTCCATTGTACCCTTTAGGTGCCTTCAAAGGAATCTGCCCAGAAGCCGAGCTTCATCACCTATTCCAGAGATGATGGCAAGACACTGGTGGTGGTGGACAATCCCAAGTCCTCTGGCAACCCTCTACTCAACATTATTAAACCAGCTGACCAAGGAGTAAGTGGACCACCTTCTGCAATTTCTTCTTTTAACGACTTAAAGAGGATCTGTACTTTAAAATTCTTACAATAAAAAGCATTCTATTCATTATGTTCTCCTGGGTCCCTCTGTGCTGTTTCTGCCACTCCCTGCTGCAATCCTGGTTTGTAATTGCCAGTTTTACGCAGTGTTTACAAACAAGACATGGTTGCTAAAAGCTTGTGATAGGCTCTGAGAAGCTCTGTCTGTGACTCACACATAGCCTGCAGGGGGCGTGGAGAGGGTGTGTATAGCTTCTATCCTATCACAGCAGAGCAGCATATTCTTGTCTGAGCCCGATAAAGCCGTCAGAGGAAAGAAGATTATGTAACCGAGATAATACAGCCACTGTGCAACTAGGAAAGGCTGCAGTAAGACAGACTACATTAGAACAGGTGTAGGAACTTATAGGATAGAAGAAATAAGGCTGAAAATTGTTACAAAGTCTCTTTAAGCCCACGGGTTTGTTCACTTTTTGCATCTGAGCAACTTTCACCTCCCATTCATTCGCCAATAACTTTATCACTACTTATCACAATGAAATGATCTATATCTTGTTTTTTCCGCTACCATTTAGGCTTTCATTGGAGGGTACATTTTACTAAGAATTATTTTATTCTAAGTTCATTTTAACAGGAGGATTAAGAAAGAAATAAAAAAAAATCATTATTTCTCAGTTTTTGGCCATAATAGGTTTACATTAATACATGCTACCGTAATTAAAACCCATGTATTTTATTTGCCCATTTGTCCTGGTTATTACACAGTTTAAAGTATGTCCCTATCACAATTGATGGCGCCAATATTTTATTTGGAAATAAAGGTGCATTATTTTCAATTTGCGTCCATCACTATTTACAAGCCTATAATTAAAAAAAATATATTAACATACTCTCTTGACATGCATATTTAAAAAGTTCAGACCCTTTGGTAACTATTAAGTTGTTGTTTGTTTATTTTTTTTTATAGAAATTTTATTTGGGTCATTTTTGGTGTGGGAAGTAAACTGCTAATTTTTAAATGTAAAATCTATTTATTTATTAAAAAATACATGTGGGTGTAGTATACTATTTGGCCACAAGATGGCCACAGTCAAAGTCCTGGAAGCGTACGATCACGCTTCCAAGAAGTAGAAAGAGGACGGGGAACTTTTTTTATGCAAACATACCGCGGCCTCTGCTAAGATACCGTCTGTTTTTTGCAGGGGACAGGGATCGATGAATGGGAAGTATATTCCCATTCATTGATCGGGTGGCGGGCGATCTCATGCACCGCACGCTGACCGGCACAAGTGTATACACCCTTTAACCAGTTTGGTAAAGGGCTAAATCTATATAGACCAGCACAAGTTTTGTTCCCCTATGTGAACCAAGTGGCTATGGTTGGTGTGCTTAATAATTAGATTTTTGTGTAGATGTAGAGGGGAGCCAGCTGCAGGCCCCCCTGGCTTATTAGGGAATGATGTACACAGTAGTGATCACTCAGGCAGATGTTTCATATCTGGACTGTTCACATTTCTCACTGATTGCATTGTTTCGGTTTATTATACATTTACATTTTGTTTTAGAAAACCGTGGCGAAGCAGTCTGTTCCTGTGGGATTTGGAGAAGCATTGATCGGATGTACAGCTGCAACTCCTGCAAGTCAAAACCAGACGTCTCGTGCTACTCCGCCACAAGCTAATTCTCCACCAAGCTTTGGCGCTGCAACACCTCCGGGGTGAGGACCTTTCCTGGTTATTGCTGCAAAGAGAAGAACTTAAAGCAGATTTTTTAGGAGTTGTTAAGAGAAGCGTAACTGTTGCTAGTACTCTTGGTGTGATCTTTGAATATCCTTAAAAAAACAACTTTACGCTTGTCCTTATTGAGGTTGATCAGTTAGAGGTTTGTGCACAAGAGGAAGGCAGAGTCCATATGTAGGGGACAGTGACTAATCGTAATATAAACCAACACGTTACCAAATAGTTTTTATATAACAATGTCGTCCTAAAGACAGGACCATAAACATTCTTATCGTTGTAATGCAATTTGTGTATAACTCTAGTTTGTATTTTTTCCCTCCTAGAAAGTGTACCCAGAATTTACCAGGTGAATCTTCAGTTCTGAATGGGGAGGAGAAAAACTTGTTCCTAAGTGCTGCAGCAGCGCAAGGCAATAAGGGCCTAGGATTCGGCTTGGACAAGTCTGCTGGCCCGTTCGCATCCGGAGGCTTTTCTTCCTGGGCCAACTCTACAACTACTAGTGAGGAAAATGGACAAAAATCAGAGAACCTTTTTGCAGCGTTTACAAAACCTTCAACAGTTTTCCCCAAAGGCTTTGAATTTTCAGTTGAGCGTTTCCCGGAAAAGAACACTCTGACAGTGACAGACTCTCCGCGGCTGGGAAGCTCTGAGGCTTGCAAGAACTTGATATGGAAATCTGATAATAACCAGCGTTTGTTTAGCTCAACGCCCTTGATAGAAGCGAAACCCATCACTCCATTGTCTGCTGTGGATACATCCAATAGCAAGCCACCAGAGAAGTCCCAACAACCTAATGTCCCATACACAAAGAGTCCAAGTAAAAACGAAGGGGGTAAGTACATCCTGAAAGTAAAGTGCTACCATTCTTCTCCTTCTGTATAGTTACTAGAGTGTACTGTATACATGTCAGTTAAAATCTCAATAGGATGCAACAATATCAACATGTTCAGTTATTTTGTCTTTCTGGTCTGCAGTGTTGACACAAGGTAGTCATGGGTGGAGCCTGTACAGTTTTTGAAACTGATGATGGTATAATGCTAACTGATAATTGCCTACTCTGCTAGGTGATTAGTTAGTTGTGATTGCGCTTGAACTAAAATAGCAATCGGATCGCACTAATGGAAATTGCTGCTGCCGGTTTTTATTAGTTTATTGTACCTTGCGTTTTGCGACCTGAATCAAAATGCAAATCGCAAGGTAGTGGAAAAAGGCCCTTAGACTGACGAGTTGATTAGTGTGTGAGCAGAAGCAGCAAGTTGTAGTGAGTAGACAAAGTTTTGTCTGCATATAAGTAGACAGTTGTCATTACTATGTGTCAAGACTCACTTACAAGTTGGGAAGTTGTTTTATTTTCCACCTAAAGTAAGCTTCTGATTATTGTGAGCAGGTTTCATCCAATACATTTTAGTTGCACTGAAGCAATGGCAAGGTTTAGGTCCCCTGGACTGAAGAGTACACCGAGCACCTGAATGTAAAATGAACCTCTCCATAAGGGAGGCTCATCATAGTGTGCGGGTTGGGTGATGGGCATAACTTACCTACAGGGTGCTGCTTCTCTAGCTACCTATCCATATGAGGTTAGTCAACTTCTCTAGAAGTGACCTCAGCTGCCGCACTTTTAACCCTCCTGGCGGTATAAAAAATTCCGGCAGGAGGGAGCACAGCAGTTTTTAAAAAAAAAAAATTTCTTATATCATGCAGCGAGCCCAGGGCTCGCTACATGATAGCCGCTGCTCAGCGGCATCCCCCCGCCCGCTTCGATCAGGAAATCCCATTCAAAGAACGGGATTTCCCGGAGGGCTTCCCCCGTCGCCATGGCGACGGGGCGGGATGATGTCACCGACAACGGTTACCGCCAAGGAGGTTAAGCCCCTGCAGTGGTGGTACGCACTTCTGACCGCCGCAGTGCATGCTGGGAAACGTGCTCGCATCGGCTTAGTAAATATCCCAGCGTGCATTGTGGCGGCCAGGAGCACGTAACGCCACCAGAAAAGCCATGCTGTGGTTTCTCGCAGGGCTGCGGAGTTGGTGTCGGTGTCAGAGCAATTTTGGGTACCTGGAGTCTGAGTCAGTGATTTCATAAACTGAGGAGTCGGAGTTGGATGATTTTTGTTGTACCAAATCCACAGCCCTGTAAAGTATCAGACTAAGGAGTCGGAGCTATTTTGGGTACCTGGAGTCTGTTGGAGTCGGTGGTTTCATAAAATGAGGAGTTGGAGTCGGATGATTTTTGTACTGACTCCACAGCCTTGGTTTCTCCTGGTGGGGGGGCTAGGGGAGTACAGTACACATGCTTTGGTCCCTTTTTTAAGCCAAAAATTTTCAAAGGAGTGACAGGCTGCTCGGAATAAACTTTGTAGCTTTGAAGGTAACATATAAAATCAGTGACTGAATCATCAGTGACACATTACAGACTTGTAGTCTAAACCATAAACCATCCAACAATATTTGGTATCTCCTTCCAAATTTCAGTCCTGTTGATATTCCATACGTTGGCTTTATAAGTGTGGCATGCTATATTATATTGTCCTTTCTTTCCAGTGACTTATCCAAGATCAATACTGATGGACCCACAAAAGCTGAAGAGGTTAATGGCAAGTGGAGACTGCTTTGTGCAGGATGGTTCCTGTAACGACATTGCACCACATCTCCACAAGTGCCGTGAATGCCGCCTGGACCGCTTTGGGAGGAGTAAGGAACAGAGGGATGCTGCCGTTTTCTGCCGCTTCTTCCATTTCCGCAGGTAAGAGTTGCAGTGATTTTTCAGTTTCGGTTGCAGAAGGCTTCAAGGCACCAGCCATGCAGAAATGTTTTCCATGTCTTGTGTAGTCACTCAATGTCTTGTGTGTTTCCATGTCTTGTGTAGGCTGGAGTTGCTTTAGTTGTGTATGATTGATTTGTTAAATAGATAAATGAATGTAGGTGTAATTTTACTATTTGGCACACTACTTTCCGTTGCGTACTAGAAGTACGCTAAACAGAAAGTAATGCGTTCACGTGTTACTCCAGAAGATACAAGAACACAGGCATCTCACTGATGCCAGCGATCATTCACATGGGAACTTAAATTATTGAACAGGAACTGTGTTCCCCTTCATTCTTCTCCCCTCTAACGGGCAGCGGCAGGAGCGAGCGGCTGCCATATGCAGCCGTTGTTATGTACATCGTTGATGGAGTGGCAGGGAGAAAAAAAAATTGGGCGTTGCTTAGCTGAATTGATCTGCCTGGTGGATCCCTGGCGGGGGACGACGACAAGCCAGATTATTGGTAGCCTCAGCCAACTTGAATCTAGTGTGTCAGGGCCTTAACCTGGATGCATTTCCACCCTCCAGCCTTCTTTTCCTACTCTGGGAATGAAATCCCCGCTCCCCTTTCCCCCTCGTGGAACTCTGTATCTAAAGTTGTGAAATTTTCCCAACTCTCTCTCTTCTAGGTTACACTTCAACAGGCATGGGATTCTGCGGGAAGGGGGTTTCCTCACTCCTAACAAGTTTGATGCTGAAGCAATAAACTTATGGCTTCCATTACTGAACAGTGTTGTGGGATTGGATCTGGACACAGCCAAATATATCTTGGCCAATATTGGGGATCATTTCTGCAAGCTGGTCATGTCTGAGAAGGAAGTAATGGCAGCTATTGATCCAAAAAGTAAGCGTTCCGTGCTCAATGTAAATGCTTCTTCCCATGTGTCAGGCAGTTCCCTAATGACTTCTCTCTTCCATCTTTACAGAACCAGTGGCTTGGAAACGAGCTGTTCGCGGAGTCCGGGAAATGTGTGACGTTTGTGACACGACCATTTTTAATTTGCACTGGGTTTGTCCAAAGTGTGGATTCGGAGTTTGTGTGGACTGTTACAGAATGAAAAAGAAAAGTATGAGTGAGGGTAAATATTTCCTTGTTACTTACTTTGTTACACAATGCAGGTAGTTCATAAGCAAGAGATTACTCTCAGGACTGACATCCTAGGAAGGGTCACTTCAGCGGAATGTGGAATAAATCTTGTCACTTTCAGTGACTGAAGGGGAATAGTAGCCAAGTAGTGTTGGCGTTTGAATTCAGGACCACTTGGTTTGGCACCCAGATGGATGCATTCAGCACTATTTTTGTACCGAACTGCAGGATAAGAGTGTTTCATTTAACTCCGATACTTCCTTTTTCCAGCTTGAAGTTAAATGAAAAGCGCCCCATCCTGTGGTTCGGTACATAAATGGCACTGAATACGTCTGTTCAACTAAATAGCGATGTAGCTTTCAGTTACCATTTGTACATATCCTGACCAGTGACTGGGTGGGAAAATATCTTCCGTTTTTACATTTTCGGAATTGGTGACTAGGGGAAAACAGGAGGTTGCTATCTGGATGATTATCATCAATGAACCTGAAGTACATTCCATTGAATCCCGTCAAGGTGGAATTTGATTTGGTCGATTTGTAAGCTTCAGAAATGTACTTATAATATTTGCAAAAACAGGCATCAACTTACGGTACGGGTTACGGGAGGTCCCACGCCGTCCATCTGGCTCTTCTCCCAGGGCATGGCCAGAAATGGCTCCCCGGCGACACTGGGCCCGAGTGTTGGGCTCCTTCTTCCTGAAACCTCATGTCTGTCGTCACCACCTCGGCCACCTCGGATCATCACGGCGGCCGGCGTGACAGTACTGCGCATGCGCGGTACTGCAGAAAGTCTTTTTAATGCATAGCCTCCTGTTGCGCTTCCCCACTGCAAGGGCAATGCAAGTCTAAAAAATGCATCTCGAAGCGTCAGAAGTATTCTAACCGCCGCATTCCCAAACTCAAAATGTTTGCAGCACGTTGCTGCTTGATCTGTGCCTAGTGCACGGATTATGTAACAATGCAAGTCAGTGGGCAATGCAGTAAATCAGGGCCGGATTTACCATAAGGCACTGTAGGCACATGCCTACAGGCGCAAGATGATGAAAAGGCGGCTCACTACTCTCCCAGAGCAGAGTGCCTACATCCCTCCTTCCTTCCCTATGCAGAGTCCTGATGAGATAGTAAATAAGAGATTACTCAACCTGCTCTTGACATTCAACTGACAAGATCTCCCTTCAGTTAGGGGCACCTCTAGTTACCCAATACTTTGGGACACCTCTAGCAACTTAATGTTGAGGGTACGTTTTGCTACCTCATGCTACCCGTAGCTACCTATGATGGGCAAGGGAAGTAAGGGAGGAGTGACAGTTGGGACAGCCAGCAAACTTGCAGTGCAGTTCGGTGGGGGTTTGTAGGTTCCAGGAGGGCAAAGTCTAAGGTGCCAGAACATCTGTGCCTATAGGCTCCTCCGAGGTAAATCCAGGCCTGCAGTAAATATAAACAATTGGAGTGCGGCGTAGACCGATGGGAATCCAAGTGACGTACTTCCTGCCCGGCAGGGAGTATGTCACTGAGGGGGGGGGGGGGGGGGGGGGGGGCGGGCGCTATGCGTATAACTCTGTCTGTTGCTGCACTGTGGCGCAGGATCCTATGAAGGCTGGTTTTTTGTTGGGATCGGGGTGTACTGATACTTATCGCAGTCAATTTATTTGTAAGTAATACACAAGTATTTTGGGGTAATTTCAAAGAACTAGTGAATGTATGGGAAGCATCCATGCATGATAATGGAGTACTCCTAACTAATATATATCAAGTGGTTGTAGAAATGATGTGACCCACAAACGGGATACTTGGAAAATACTGTAATTTATATAAAGTGGTAAAATGCTATCACCATATTTATAAACACTGCACTGTGCTATCAGGACTCACTTGTTTCCTTGTTTTATGTAGGCAAAGACGGAACTGAGCTATTCGCCTGGTTAAAGTGTGTAAAGGGTCAGCTCCATGAACCAGAAAACCTAATGCCAACGCAAATCGTTCCAGGGAAAGGTAATTTATTACTTATCTCAATTGGTAGAAGTAAAATGCTATTACTACCACCAGAGAGGATAAAAGTGCAATCAGAAGTAGCCAATGGGCTTGTATGCTCTGCAGGAGGCATGGGCAAACTACTGCCCACAGGTCATACTCTGTCCATTTAGTTTTTAATTCAGCCTGCCACTTCATTCCTGCTTTTCCTGCAGCATCAGGAGGGGTGCCAGGTACGGGCCGCTGCGCTCCCTGGATGCCCACCCATCCAATGTCCACGCCCATCCATCCTGGATGTTCACGCCTGCCCATCCAATGTCCACGCCCGCCCATCCAATGTCCACGCCCGCCCATCCAATGGCGTGATGTCCACGCCCATCCATCCTGGATGTTCACGCCCGCCCATCCAATGTCCACACACCCCCATCCAATGTCCACGCCCGCCCATCCAATGTCCACGCCCGCCCATCCAATGTCCACGCCCGCCCATCCAATGTCCACGCCCGCCCATCCAATGTCCACGCCCGCCCATCCAATGTCCACGCCTGCCCATCCAATGTCCACGCCTGCCCATCCAATGTCCACGCCTGCCCATCCAATGTCCACGCCCGCCCATCCAATGTCCACGCCCGCCCATCCAATGTCCACGCCCGCCCATCCAATGTCCACGCCCGCCCATCCAATGTCCACGCCCGCCCATCCAATGTCCACGCCCGCCCATCCAATGTCCACGCCCGCCCATCCAATGTCCACGCCCGCCCATCCAATGTCCACGCCCGCCCATCCAATGTTCACGCCCGCCCATCCAATGTTCACGCCCGCCCATCCAATGTCCACGCCCGCCCATCCATCCTAGATGTCCACGCCCACCCATCCATCCATCCTGGATGTCCCCGCCCTCTCACCCAAACACCTTATCCATTGGTTCGGCCCATTTGTCAAAGATGAGAACCCACTATGGCCCACACTCCACCCCTGCTCTAGACTATGCTTTACATTTAATTGGCTCACTCACATGATTGCTCAGTGGCATAAGTAAATTTTCTCCCTGTGTCTGCGTGGGGTTCCTCCTACAGCCCCAAACATACAGATAAGATCATTGGCTCCCCCCCCTAAACTGGCCCTAGACTACAATGGACATATGAGTATGGTAAGTATTAGATTGTGATGTCTGCGATATATAAATACTAAATTATTACACCAGAGACCAGTAAATGGATTCTCGGTCTGCTTCGCTGCATTCTGCTGGTGCCAGTCATTAGACACTTCTGCCCTCTAGAGGCCACTGTCGGAATAAAGCTGGCCAGAAAATCCTAGCTTGTGTTGCCTTTTTATTCATACTTTGTTATAAGCTCTTTTCTGAGATACTGAGCCAGCATTTTCATGTTCCAGCGCTGTACGATGTAGGCGATGTCGTCCACTCTGTGAGAGGAAAGTGGGGAATCAAGTCCAATTGTCCGTGTTCCAGCAAATACCAAAAGCCTTTACCTAAGCCAGTTGTGAAAGAGGAGGTAAAACAGGTATGCAGCACTAGATGCACCTCATTTTTATGTACTTTATTGGTGCCTTTTTTTCCTATAAAAATTCTCTGTATTTTTAGAGTTCTTCTAGCACTGAAACTACAAATACAATGCTCCCTGAGCCAAGTAAGCCTGAGCCACAAGACCCCTTACCCATCAGCAGTAAACCGCCTTCATCTTCAAGCTCTGGTCCTCTAAGTTGGCTCACAAACCTCCCCAACACAAACAAGGAAAACAAAGGTGAGTGGCGTAGTTTGATCAAACCACAATTCATGATCTATGATCTGCTGTAATGAACATATGTTGTCACATCTGCATTGCTATACAGGCTTGGGTCTGTTTTAACCAACCTGTTTTAACCCATTTTCTTTCTCCAGATAACCCCTTCTTGTCTACAGTGAAGACAGAAAGTAAAGCACTACCTTCCTTTGCTAGTTTTGGAAAGTCCGCCGCCTCTCTACAGCCATTCAGCAGCTCCATTCTCTCCCCTATGAGCAGTAATAGCTCAGGCTTTTTACGGAACCTCCTCAACTCTACCAGTGTCAAGGTAAGGTTCAGGGCTTTCCACCCTATAGGATCACAACTCAGCGGGCTCCTCAGCCTAAAGGGTCGCAGCTCAGGGGGCTCCCAGCCTATAGGATCGCAGCTCAGGGGGGGGGGGGGGCTTCCACCCTATAGGATCACAACTCAGGGGGCTCCCCAGCCTATAGGATCGCAGCTCAGGGGCTTCCAGCCTATAGGATCGCAGCTCAGGGGGGGGCTTCCAGCCTATAGGATCACAGCTCAGAGGGCTCCCAGCCTATAGGACCGCAGCTCAGGGGGCTTCCAGCCTATAGGACCGCAGCTCAGGGGGCTCCCAGCCTATAGGACCGCAGCTCAGGGGGCTCCCAGCCTATAGGACCCGCAGCTCAGGGGGCTCCCAGCCTATAGGACCCGCAGCTCAGGGGGCTCCCAGCCTATAGGACCGCAGCTCAGTGGGCTCCCAGCCTATAGGACCGCAGCTCAGGGGGCTCCCAGCCTATAGGACCCGCAGCTCAGGGGGCTCCCAGCCTATAGGACCGCAGCTCAGGGGGCTCCCAGCCTTATAGGACCGCAGCTCAGGGGGCTCCCAGCCTATAGGACCGCAGCTCAGGGGGCTCCCAGCCTTATAGGACCGCAGCTCAGGGGGCTCCCAGCCTTATAGGATCGCAGCTCAGGGGGCTCCCAGCCTATAGGACCGCAGCTCAGGGGGCTCCCAGCCTTATAGGATCGCAGCTCAGGGGGCTCCCAGCCTATAGGATCGCAGCTCAGGGGGCTTCCAGCCTATAGGATCGCAGCTCAGGGGGCTTCCAGCCTATAGGATCGCAGCTCAGGGGGCTTCCAGCCTATAGGATCGCAGCTCAGGGGGCTCCCAGCCTATAGGACCGCAGCTCAGGGGGCTCCCAGCCTTATAGGACCGCAGCTCAGGGGGCTCCCAGCCTTATAGGATCGCAGCTCAGGGGGCTCCCAGCCTATAGGACCGCAGCTCAGGGGGCTCCCAGCCTTATAGGATCGCAGCTCAGGGGGCTCCCAGCCTATAGGATCGCAGCTCAGGGGGCTTCCAGCCTATAGGATCGCAGCTCAGGGGGCTTCCAGCCTATAAAACCCGCAGCTCAGGGGGCTTCCAGCCTATAGGACCGCAGCTCAGGGGGCTTCCAGCCTATAGGACCGCAGCTCAGGGGGCTCCCAGCCTTATAGGATCACAGCTCAGGGGGCTCCCAGCCTTATAGGATCGCAGCTCAGGGGGCTCCCAGCCTTATAGGAGCGCAGGTCAGGGTGCTCCCAGCCTATAGGACAGCAGCTCAGGGGGCTCCCAGCCTATAGGATCCGCAGCTCAGGGGGCTCCCAGTCTATAGGATCGCAGCTCAGGGGCCTCCCGGCCTATAGGATCGCAGCTCAGGGGGCTCCCGGCCTATAGGATCCGCAGCTCAGGGGGCTCCCGGCCTATAGGATCCGCAGCTCAGGGGGCTCCCGGCCTATAGGATCTGCAGCTCAGGGGGCTCCCAGCCTATAGGATCACGGCTCGGGGGGCTCCCAGCCTATAGGATCGCAGCTCAGGGATAGCTTCATAGACTGGTGTTAACTGCAGGAAACAATCCCTTCTAAGTCATTACTACAGCTTACTAAACAACCGCACCACAATCTGCATCGCTGAGAACCGTCATTCCCGATCACTTAATGATGATCAAAGTGCAGATGGGAAAACACAATTTTTGTCTAGTTAGGCAAAAAAAGTGTATAGTGTATGACCAGCTTCATAGCGTATACATTAATGGAATCTTCAGGTGGTGTCATACTTATTGTGCTGTAGTGTTGCCGTTCTGTGTAGTCTGTAACCCTGATAGCTATTTTGAACGTATTTTTGAGAAAAATCCATTGAATCCTCTGAAAAGTCTATGGATGGCCAGGAGGCTTACCTGATCTGGGATCCTCTAAACAATCTTCAACATTAATCTTGAAGATCACCCACTGCCGTGCTCCCCACCGTGTAAAAACGCATGGCTGCACTGCTCTGGGGCAAATTACGGCCTGCCCAGCAGCCATGTGTCGGGTCACTGATGACTCCCGTCTGTTGCAGCTCCTGCATCAGGCACCTCTGACTTGCCCTTATCCATCCCCTCTTTATAGTACAGAATATGCTGCCAAGCAGTGTGTATGAACAAAAACATTTCCATAATCTTTCTGGGCGAGCGTGTATGTGTAACATAACTGTCTTTGGATTGCTAAGACTTGCTGTGTATTTTATGTGATATACATTAGTACTATGTGCTTAGTTTTCGACTGGAGAATTTTTATGTAATTTTTATGTATTTTGACAAAAAAATCCATTTTGATTTGCAGCAGGAGAACAGTGAAAAGAGCACGCCAAAGCTGCTCGATGACATCTTTGCTTCATTGGTGCAAGCTAAACCCATGACAGATCCCGTTACAAGTACAAGTCCGCCTGGGCTTGTGGTTCAGCCTAGCCTTATGGGATTCAATACTCCACACTACTGGTTATGTGACAACAGACTGCTCTGTCTGCAGGACCCCAGCAATAAGAGCAACTGGAATGTGTTCAGGGAATGCTGGAAACAGGGCCAGGTAATTATTAACCAATTGGAAATAACGCTGTATTGCCAGATCTGCGTCATCAAACAGTGGCGCTCTATACCGCTAATTTGAGTTGCCAGGTCTTCGTTTTGCAACATCTGGACAGTTTGGGTGAAGCATATGAATATGTGCACCTCGTACCATGATAAAGTGTCTTATTTTGCACGCTTATAAAGAGAGGTCCTAAAGATAAAGTATTTAAAGTGGGAGAATAAAGTGAGATTGTACACTACTATATTGTCTTAACCTCCCTGGCGGTACGCAGTTTAAGTGGCTGCGTCCGCGGGAGGGATTGTTTAAATTAAATGTTTTTTTGTTATGTTAACTAGCACTAGGCTAGCTAACTATGCTGCCCAAGCCCCCCGGGCACCTCTCCAACCCCCCGATCGCCGCCGGAAACACTCACCCCTCCACGATCCCGCGAGAGCCGCAGCTTCCCAATTGGCATCACTCGTCGCTATGGCGACGATCTGTCATGACATCATGCGCAGTTCCGATCCTCCCCATAGCGAAGCTGGGTGCTGATTGGGAGGCTGCGCCATCGCGGGATCCCTGGGGGGTATGTATACTGGAGGGGACCGGAGCGACTTGGGCACCATAGTTAGCTAGCAAAGTGGTAGCTTAACAATATTTAACTCATTTTTTTTTTTTTTTTAAATCCTTCCGGGACGAAGTGATCCCCTGCGGCGGCTAGCCCAACACTGTTGGGCATACCGCCAGGGAGGTTAATGGGGAGCTTAATTGACATGGGATAGACGTGTATGTACAGTGCCAAGTGCACAAATAAATATGCTGTTGCTTTTCTTTTTTTTTTCCCTGAAAGCGTTAATATTCAGCTATGCAACTGACCGTTTTTTTCTCTAGTAGGGGTCCAGTCAGATTATAGCCTCCTTTCCTGATAAGGAATTACAGCTTTCCTGGCAGAGAACTGAGCTTCTGAGAGTAGGGATAGATAAAAAGATCAATAGTTCATATATTTTAGCACTCAAAAGAAATGGGACAGACTGTTTCATTGAGCTGAGACAAAACAATAAATCAAGCTTTTTTAAGATTTTAAAGAGACACTGAAGCGAAAAAAAAAATATGATATTATGATTTGTATGTGTAGTACAGCTAAGAAAAAAAAAGATAAGATACATCAGTCTAATTGTTTCCAGTACAGGAAGAGTTAAGAAACTCCAGTTGTTATCTCTATGCAAAAAAGCTATTAAGCTCTAAACTTTCAAAGTCCTGGAGAGGGCTGTTATCTGACTTTTATTATCTCAAGTGTTATTGAACTAATTACTTTTCTTCTGCTAGAGGAGAGGTCATTAGTTCACAGACTGCTCTGAAAGAATCATTTTGAATGCTGAGTGTTGTGTAATCTTCACATATTATAGAATTGTTCAATGTGAGAAAAAACACTATATACCTGAAAATAAAAATGAGAATATTTTCTTTGCTGCTAAACTTCTAGTAATCATTCATAGTACACAACCAATTAATTATATCATATATTTTTTTTCGCTACAGTGTCTCTTTAAGCATAACATTAAACTTTCACTTTAAGGAGGCCATACATTATGGCCTGATCAACAATCAGGTAGATCCCTCTATGATCGAATCTGATCAGAGGACTCTATTGCCTGCGCATACACTGCACATCAATTGCCAACTTGTGCTAGTGTTACGTGCTACAGGCGCTCCCTGTGATGCCTGAGGCCAGGGGTTGCAACCATGGATAAGTGAGCCTTTAACATGGGGGTTGGGTTTCAGCGGCACCCATCTGGCTCTTGCGATGGAGATATGCTGCCATTCCTGATCAATCCATTCGGCCCAAAATCGATTACAAGATCAATCGGGCGTCCATGATGCAGCAGATTCAATACAATTATCGAATCAGAAGGTTGATCAGCCTGCAATATCGAGTAATGTATGGGCACTCTTAGAGGTTTAGTACTAAATACACAGGCAAGTCACCCTTCAGCTTTTAAATTGCATCAAGGGACAGTTTGGTTTTGTCATTAGATCAATATCTTTTCATTTTTAAACCTTGGGGTATTTTTTTAACTGAGGGAAAACCTGAAATTACAGTTAAACAGCTCACCATTTGAATTGTATATAGATGTGGAACAAAAATATAAGTACATCAATACCGGAAAATCTAGGGAGAGAAAGTGCTGCTCATACAAACTTACTAGGATGTGGTTATTTATTCCTTCTAAAGTGACAACACACTACTTAGCTGTACGACTTACTTTTGTCTCCCTTTCTACCTTTCCCCTCCTCCAGCCTGTCATGGTATCGGGGGTCCACCATCAACTAAACAATGAGCTGTGGCGGCCGGAGTCCTTCAGAGATGAATTTGGTGAACAGGAAGCCGACCTGGTGAATTGCAGAACCAATGACATAATCACTGGTGCTAGTGTCGGCGACTTCTGGGATGGATTTGAACACATATCCAGTATGTAGCAATGTGTGATGAGACTTTTTTTTTGTTGTCTGTTTGGACCTTCCGCTGCTTTGATTTGATTAATGAACTGTTGTTAAAGCAATCAGTTCACCTTTATGTTCCTTAACCTTTCAGGACGCCTTAAAAATGATGCAGGAGAGGCGATGGTGCTGAAATTAAAGGACTGGCCGCCTGGTGAAGACTTCCGAGACATGATGCCCTCTCGGTAGGTTATTTTACAGCTTGGTTTTTGCTTTTATAACATGTTGGTGTTTATAGAAGTTGAGAGCACCCTGGGATGAGACCATCTTAAATTGCTCCCCTGATAAGTCATGTATCTAGTGACACCTCTTGATGTTTGTTATGTATTGACTACTTTAAAAAGAAACCATTATCTAAGTAATCTAAAGACTCTTAACCTCCTTGCCGGTTATCCCGAACTCAGTTCGGGGTAACCTGCGCAGGAGGATTTCTCAGGCCCCGCTGGGCCGATTTGCATATTTTTTTTTTTGTTACAAGCAGCTAGCACTTTGCTAGCTGCTTGTAACTTCCGATCTCCGCCGCGCCGAGTCGCTCCCCCCCCCCGCCCCAGACCCCTGCGCTGCCTGGCCAATCAGTGCCAGGCAGCGTTGAGGGGCGGATCGGGATTCCCTATGACGTCCCGACGTCGGTGACATCATTCCGCCCGGTCGCCATGGCGACCGGGGAAGCCCTGCAGGAAATCCCGTTCTGAACGGGATTTCCTGCTTACTCTGATCACCGAAGGCGATCGGAGTGGGTGGGGGGATGCCGCCGCTCAGCGGCTATCATGTAGCGAGCCCTAGGCTCGCTACATGATTTTAAAAAAAAAAACCTGCGCTGCCTCGTTGCCGGAGGAATTGAACCGGCAAGGAGGTTAAATCAGCAGGAGCTGTTAAAAAGGTAGTTAGCTGCTAATTATGAGCCAGTGCCTATGATGTAATAGTATGCAAATCCTTGCCCATCTTAGATTAGTTCAGTGAGGTAAGAATTAACTTTTAAAAACCTTAATGTAAACCTGTAAGTTTTTATAAGCAAACAATTACATGCTTGCCTTGGGAGATCTCCCAGAGGCTTCCCTGTCACTCACCTCCTCACCATTCCAGCCTTGTGTCCTCTCGAAGCTTGCGGTTGGGCTCTCATACGAGAATGAGCAAGCCTGCGCAGTATCACTGGGATATCCAGATGCCCTCATCTATTGAGGTGGGCACTTTTTAATTTCCTGTCTTAGCAGTGTGCTCATAAGACCACTGCTGTGCATTGTTGTTGTTTCTGCCTCTAGGGGAGCTGTGACTGAGCTTTCACTCACCACTGCTCCCAGTTAGGATGCCAGAGGATGAGTGTGCAGACTGCCACTTGCCACTCAACCCCTGTCTTGATTCAGTGGAGGAAGAAGATTCTTCACTCAGTGGGGGTGAAACAGGCAGACCCATCAGATTTGAAGGAGAGCTTGGCAGCCTGTGATAATAGACTAAAGTTTTCAGTAGTTTTAGAACAATCCTCCGAGAAGGGGAGTGGGGCAGCATGATTATTAAACTTGTGCCTGCAGGAGGGACTTTTATGCCTTTGGTTCTTTGTACTTGACCCCAGTTGTGCATCTGCAGCTGAAAAGCACTAGTCTGTTGTGTAATTTGAGGGCATATGCCAAAATCTGTAGAATGTGTCACATGTGAGCACTAAGCAGCTGAGATCCAATAAGTGTTTTTCTAACTATTATGGGGCTAGAAGGTCATATAGTTGGTTATGAAGACTTCTAAAGTCGGCTGTAAAGGCAGCCATTCACTGAACAATTTTTCTTTTTGCCCAATTAGATGTTCGTAAATTGAAGTGGATTTAATTACCGTATTCATGATTGTGATTATGATCGAAATTACGATCAAAACACTGAACCACATGTTGGTTTTTTGGTTGCTTAATTGTAATGTAGATTAGAATATCGATCATAATTACAATAAAAAAAAATTGTATAGTGTATGACTAGCTGGACTCTACAATAGCGTTCCATGAAATGAACCTAATTTATGCAGTAGACAAGTTATTTCAATGTACAGACGCTGCATTCTTACTCTAGTAATGAGCAGTTGCATTGTTTTTGCAGGTTTGAGGATCTCATGAACAATATTCCACTCCCTGAATACACTAGAAGGGAAGGCAAGCTAAATCTTGCCTCTCGACTTCCCTCGTACTTTGTGGTTCCTGACCTCGGACCTAAAATGTACAATGCTTATGGTAAGATCATTGAATTGTATTTAGCTCAACTAACCATAGTCCTCTGTGTTAAAATAAAACAAAGGGACCTACCATTTGTGCAGTCATAAGACAAAAATCCCCTTTTCCTATAGGTTTAATTACACCCGAGGATCGGAAGTTCGGGACAACAAACCTTCACCTTGACGTGTCTGATGCTGCCAACGTGATGGTTTATGTTGGGATCCCGAAGGATGGAGGTGATCAGGAACAAGGTAAGCTGCCTTCAGGCATTACATCCAACAGTTACTGCCTGTGCTGAATTCAGAACCTTATTGTCATTGTTTTCTCAAATAACAGAGGTGATGAGGACTGTACAGGATGGGGATGCTGATGAACTGACCATTAAGCGCTTTGTGGAATTCAAGGAGAAACCTGGAGCACTGTGGCACATCTATGCAGCAAAGGACACTGAGAAGATCAGACAGTTCTTAAAAAAGGTATAATATTGGTGTGTGATGACAGTAATGTAATAAAGTAAACTTAAATGGAGGTAGCTCAGTTCAGGTTTGATACTTGCTTAAGAGGCAAGGAACAGGGGTGTCAAACTTAAAGGAGTTATCAAGGCATAATAAATGAAAAGAAGTGCTACTTACCCGGGGCTTCGTCCAGCCCCAAGCTCCCAGCATGTCCCTCGCCGCAGATCTGCAGTCAGCCGTTCGCCGCCGCCTCCCGGTCCCCGGTGATGACGTACTGCTCCTACGTAAGCCGCGCTGTCAATCACCGCCACGTGGACCGGGGCGTACTGCTTTAATCACATGAGGGGCCGAAATCGAAGTCGCGGGCCAAATTGTTTAATATTTAACATGTATTTTCCCAAACTAAGTGTAACAAGCTTGGGGGTCCCGCTCCTCTCCCTTATGCAGAGTAGCACAGTGGAGCAGCTTAATATTTACATGCTTCAGGACTCTTTGGGTCTCCCTTAGTCATCCTGACTGACACACACTATGGTGCACGCCTCTGAATGCATGTCACATGATCTGAAGCGGGAGGTATGGAAGCATATAGTGTGTGGCTGCTGGAAAGGGCAGAAGAGACCCGACACACAGAGCTGCAACTGATGAGTTACTTACTATTTGAAGCTATAGTTTTTGTTTCCTGAAGAGATTCCATTCACAGTATTATGAAGATTGTTTCTGTATGCTGGATGTGCAGTCCTCCATAGTAATGCTTACAGTGAAAAGTGTTCTCTGTAAATGTCATTTTCTTCACATAAAAAATGAAGATGTGGAAAAAAAGCGTTTGTATCGCTATTTACTAGTAATAACTGGAAATATATGTGGCATTTAGAATTATAGTTAACGTTGATATTTGTCCTTTAAAGTGTCGCAGTATGGAACCTGTTCTGTTTAGAGTTGCGTTGTGAAATGGCTCATTTTCACGTAGTAAAACGTTATCCTGGCAGCAGTCTTTAGATACTGTAGAGTTCCTTGTTTGCAACCCATGATTTTGTAACCTTGGCTGTGCACTTCGGGGCCTGACATCTGCTTTTATACATTACTACTCTGCTAGTAGGAATCTTCTGTTTGCCACCCATCCTCCTTACTGATTGGTGGGATGGCAAAGGTGGGCCACAAATATTACGGCAAAGGTTGAGCATTGTGGCCAGGTACATTCTAACACTGTAAAGAAGAGTTCCCAGCTTCCCTACATATAGGTTTAAAAAGTACATGGTGACTGGATGGCATTTGTAAAGACTGAGTATTGCAGATGGAAGCTGTAACATTGCTTGATCTAGTGGTGAATTGAATAACCAGTGTTTGATTTTATAGAGTAGATTCTCTGAATGTCTTTGTACAGCTTTTCTCCTCCTTAATGAAGCCATGTTAATTTTTTTTTATTGCTTTCTAAAGATAGCAGAAGAGCAGGGCCAGGAGAACCCTCCAGATCATGATCCAATCCATGATCAGAGCTGGTATCTGGACAGCATTCTGAGGAAGCGGCTTCTTCAGGAACATGGAGTCCAGGGCTGGGCCATTGTACAGTTTCTGGGAGATGCGGTGTTCATTCCAGCCGGAGCTCCCCATCAGGTAACCTCCTCCTTCTCTTTCTCACAAGGACGATGTATACAATTTTTCTTGCATTGTGTGGGAACCACGGAATAACTTTTGGTTGGGGTCAGATATATGCCCAGGTAATCTTCTTTCAACTTATGGAGGACTCCCCATCTAGATAATATGTAACTGTATATTCATATCATATTCAATGACTTTATTTTGGCTGAGATTGATGAGGTCTTGACACGTTTCGTGAACCATGAAGCGTTCACTTCCTCAGGAGCAATTCCCTGCTCTTTGTTGAAATTACATTGAAGAATGGGCTAGTTCCATTTGTATGTATTCTTATATAATTTTATAGAGGCTGGATGAATCCATATTAGTCCCAAACCGGGTCAATTATTCATAAATACTGAAGAATCTTGATGGAAACCTTGTCATGCGTCTAGATGTCGCCAGCTGTGATACATTTCAGAATCTAAATCTGGTTGAGGAAAGATTTTACAGTGAGCAAACACTGACTTAAAGGGAACCAGAGAGGATGAACTATACATACCTGGGGCTTCCTCCAGCCCCATACGCCCGGATCGCTCCCACGCCGCCGTCCTCCGCTGCCTGGGGGTCCCGTCATTGCCGCGAGTCGGCCGGCGGACGCGGCCAAGTCTCCGCATCACAGGGTGCTCTCCCCATACAGATACGCATGTAGCTGCTTACTGTGCAGCCGCATGTGTACATGTATGGAGGGAGCCCCTGTGATGCGGACAATTGGCCGCGTCCGCCGGAAGTGACGGGCCCGGTACCGGCGGATCCAGGAAACTGAGGACGGCGGCGTGGGAGCGATTCAGGCTTATGGGGCTGGAAGAAGCCCCAGGTATGTATAAAATCTTTGCCCTTTTTCACTCCTCGTTCCTCTCTGGTTCCCTTTTAATAATCTGTAACTTAATATTGTAAAAATTAAGCGCATTTAATGCAATTTTCGCTACAGTTCCTCTTCAGGTTTAACAGGAATTGCAAAAAAAACTTGTGCACTGAAGAATTTTGTAACGTTAGTTTATTTCTACTTCAGACAGGGATGTTGAACTTAGTTCTCAAGTGTCGAAGTTCACACACATTATTGGCAAAGGTCAAACTAATTGATGGGACTGAATCAGGAAATCAGGTCCATCAAGTAGAACACATTTTTCCATTTCTCAGTCCATCCTAAACCCAGGCATGGATATAGCCCTCGAGGTCTGGAGATCGACACTTGTGAGAAAAAAACTCTTTTGTCTTTCTTTCCTGATGGTGAACGGACTTGTTGCTTTTTCAAAGCTGTGAGCACGGATTCTGAGATTACTCCTGCTAGGTTTTCATATTTAGTGCCATCCATCGATTGGATGTTATTCATTGTACTTTATGATCTTTTATTCTAGGTTCACAACTTGTACAGTTGCATAAAAGTGGCAGAAGACTTTGTATCGCCAGAGCATGTAAAGCATTGTTTTTGGTTGACTCAGGAATTCCGCTATCTCTCCCACACACACACAAACCACGAGGACAAACTGCAGGTATGTCTGGTTATATGCCTCTAAAATCCTTGAGAAGTTCTAATTAGTGTTTGTGTTTGATCGAATCTGGGTTTCCTACCTTCCTAACTTTAATAATCTGCTGTGGGGATCAGTGCTTTGATCGGCCACCATAATTAACCCTGAGGTGCTGATGTATAGGCGTAATGCAGCCTTATACTTGTATCTTCTTGGATATAATGGGGATTGAGGCTTATTCTTACCAAAGGTGGGTATATTTCCACTGTTCAGGGACTCTCAGCACTGCAACCTAAGGACAAAGGTGGAAAGGGGAAGCCTTATTTTGATACAGAGGCTTACCCCTCCTGAGGCAAGTATGCCACGGGGGTGGGGGGGGGGGGGGTGTTACAGGTTTTCTTTAATGCCCCAAGTGACAGACTATTTGTAAGAAAACAAGCTGCACTGTGTGCATTACTGCTTGGTACATCTAGCTCCTGATGTTCTCTGTGTGAGCTGGATCTACTATGCAGCCAATGCTATACAGCTCATTTGTGTACATAAGTGCCGTCACGCATGACTCTGAAGCCATTTTTATTATATCGAAGGAGGGAATTGGTACTTGTTCTATACTTTTAAAGTAAAGTTATACACTCACCTAAAGGATTATTAGGAACGCCATACTAATACGGTGTTTGACCCCCTTTCGCCTTCAGAACTGCCTTAATTCTATGTGGCATTGATTCAAAAAGGTGCTGAAAGCATTCTTTAGAAATGTTGGCCCATATTGATAGGATAGCATCTTGCAGTTGATGGAGATTTGTGGGATGCACATCCATGGCACGAAGCTCCCGTTCCATCACATCCCAAAGATGCTCTATTGGGTTGAGATCTGGTGACTGGGGGGCCATTTTAGTACAGTGAACTCATTGTCATGTTCAAGAAACCAATTTGAAATGATTCAAGCTTTGTGACATGGTGCCTTATCCTGCTGGAAGTAGCCATCAGAGGATGGGTACATGGTGGTCATGAAGGGATGGACATGGTCAGAAACAATGCTCAGGTAGCCCGTGGCAATTAAACAATGCCCAATTGGCACTAAGGGGCCTAAAGTGTGCCAAGAAATTACCCCCCACACCATTACACTATCACCACCAGCCGGCACAGTGGTAACAAGGCATGATGGATCCATGTTCTCATTCTGTTTATGCCAAATACTGACTCTATCGAGACTCATCAAATCAGGCAACATTAACTGTCCAATTTTGGTGAGCTTGTGCAAATTGTAACCTCTTTTTCCTATTTGTAGTGGAGATGAGTGGTACCCGGTGGGGTCTTCGGCTTATGTAGCCCATCCGCCTCAAGGTTGTGCGTGTTGTGGCTTCACAAATGCTTTGCTGCATACCTCGGTTGTAACGAGTGGTTATTTCAGTCAACGTTGCTCTTCTTTCAGCTTGAATCAGTCGGCCTAGTCTCCTCTGTCCTCTAGCCTCAAGAAGGCATTTTTCCCACAGGACTGCCACATACTGGATGTTTTTCCCTTTTCACGCCATTCTTTGTAAACCCTAGAAATGGTTGTGCGTGAAAATCCCAGTAACTGAGCAGATTGTGAAATACTCAGACCGGCCCATCTGGCACCAACAACCATGCCACACTCAAAATTGCTTAAAAACCCTTTTTTTCCCCATTCTGACATTCAGTTTGGAGTTCAGGAGATTGTCTTTACTAGGAGCACGTCCCTAAATGCATTGAAGTAACTGCCATGTGATTGGTTGATAAGATAATTGCATTAATGAGAAATTGAACAGGTGTTCATAATAATCTTTTAGGTGAGTGTAGTTTACAATGAAGGAACAGTTATGTGATCTGTTGTCTCATGATCTTCTTTGTGTACACAGGTGAAGAATGTCATTTATCATGCTGTGAAAGATGCAGTGGCAATACTGAAAGCAAACGAAGCCAGCCTTGGTAAAGTGTAACACACCCTGGCCAGAGCACTGCACCTTTGGATGGAATTCCTGGGACAGCCGACCTACTACTCGTCTCTCGTCGGACGAAGCTTACCTCGTAGCTAGCATGGGCTTATCGGAAATGTTTACAATCCCTGAAATCGTCTGGAGATTGCAAAACAGTCGTCAGAGGCCCCCCAATAATTGTTCTGCTTTCTAGAGCTGCGTAGTCCTACTGCTTGTATGAACTCCTGCCAGCGGAGGATCCATATGAACTCCTGCCAGCGGAGGAGCCACACGAGAAGATCTGAGATGTTGCAAAACCAAAACACTTTTTTAGACTGTACAAAAGATACCTCTGGTTTTTGGAAGTACTCCAAAAAAACACTGTAAATTTGATTTGCATAAACTTTTTTTTTTGTCCCCCTTACTATTTTTTGGGCCTATAGGGAAGTTACACATAGAAAGGGTTTTATTTTCGTTTCTTTTTGTTCCCATTTTTGCGAAAAAAAAAAAATTCTTTTCTTTTCTAATGGATGCTATTATAGCCTTGATGCATTGCTAGAATGCGTGTTCTAAGTAAAATGTAAATAAGCAGGATCTTATAATTTTACATTGATTTAGAACTAGCACTGACGTGCCTGGATTTGTGTAATTAAATAATTTAGACAAATTTTTTTTTTCTTTTCGTTGAACTGTATGAGTTTATAACTTAATTAGCATTTCTTTGTCTTAAGATGACCATACAGGAAAGGGGGAGGGAGGGAACAGGACAAGAGACCTGCTTAGGTAACAGGTCATGGAGTACACTTGTAATTTTTTTATTACTTAAGTACTTATAAAACAGAAATGAAAATAAATGCTAATTTGTGTTCCTATTGCTTTGTCTTATGGCCAGAAACCCTTTTTTTTTTATTATTAGTTCATGCAGTTAATGAGCGGTTCACCAAAACCACCTAAAGGTTAAAACAGATCCGAGATAAAAAAAACTAACTATAACAAGTAACTTGTCTATATATCTTACATAGTTCACACAGCAAATCTAGCTGCAAGCAGCTTTAATAGAAAATGATTATTTCTTCCTGTGATACAAAGACAGCAGCCATGTTGTTTGTAAACATTACACAGAGGCAAGCTTATCTGTATCTTGAGCACTCAGCCTGTGATAAAAACCTAACCCCCCCCCCTCCTCCTCCCCTCTGCCTCTGAAATCAATGGCTAGTAACACCTCCTCCTTCTCCTGCCCAGACTGAGCTCCCATGAGCCCTTGCTACTGCCAAGGCTCTCTGAAAACCTGTGGGCGTGGTTTATTTAGTTTATAGGGAATTAGAGTATTAAAACAAAGTATTTGGCTTGAGGAATGCCCTATAAACAATAGGAAAGGAACACAATTATGCAATGTGTAAAAGTTCACCTCGAATCCACTTTAAAGAGATCTTGAGACAAAGGATGTAAAAGAATTGATACTTACCTGGGGTTTCCTCCAGCCCAGGGGTAGGGAACCTTGGCTCTCCAGCTGTGATAAAACTACAAATCCCAGCATGCATTTGCCTTTATTAATCATGGCTGTGGCTGTCAGAATCCTGCAATGCATTGTGGGACTTGTAGTTCCTTAACAGCTGGAGAGCTAAGGTTCCCTACCCCTGCTCCAGCCCCATGAAAACTGTCGCCTCTCTCACCGTGCTCCCAGGTGGCTCCATTTATTCGCTATCAGCCCTGGTACTCTTCTTTCAGTCCGGCTCTTCTGTGCATGTGTGGCCCGGCTGATTGCGTTCACGATCATTCCGCTAGAACGCTCTGAGCATGCAGTACTGCTCAGGCGCAGAACACTCCTGGAGACAGACGCATGTGCAGACAAGCCCAAACCCAAATGACGTGACCGAAAGCAGATTACCAGGGACGATAGCAGAGGAACGGAGCCACGAAGGAGGCAACGGTGGTCATGTGACTGGAGGAAGCCCTAGGTAGGTATTAATTATTTTGCATCCTTCATCTCCGGTTACCTTTAACCAGTTCCTGCTACAAGGACGTTTTTAAAACGTCCTGTTTTTGCACTTTTCAGTGCAAAACAGACATTTTAAAAAAATCTATTTTGCAGAAGAGATGATAGCAAAACACCCGGCGGGGGCGGGCACGTATAGATGAGCAGCCATTTCCTGCCACCAATGGGCTGTGGTGGGAAGTGGTTAAAGTGAACCTCCAGACTAAAAATCGGCAGCACTGAAAAGGCTTGGTGTTTCTTTAACAGTTTCACAGCATCAGAACTTTGTTTTTCTTACATAAGCCTTATTTTAGCTACACAAAAGCTTAAGCTCCGCCCCATCAAACAAAATTGCCCGGGCTTTCTTTCCTGATGCTGTGCAAAGCCTGATGGGATTTCCTATGTTGTTGTTCACGTTGCCTAGCAACCGGGAGGGGTGATCAGCACACAGGACAGTTGGAACTGTGTATCATGCTCCCTGACACCTCCTTTAAACCAAAAAGATGGCTGCCCTCATGAAATCATAAACGTTTGCCTGTTCTTTTAAAACAGGGTGGGTACGAGATTATATTACCTATCTATTTTAATTAACATAACTAACGTAACTTAATGACAGTATGTTTGTTTAGGCTGAAGTTCCTCTCTAACCACTTAAGGACCAAGCTGTTTTTGGCTATGTGCTGCGTGGGCTTTTCAACCCACAGCACAGATCAGATAACAGGCAGGGCGATCAGACTCCCCCCCCCCCCCCCCCCCCCCCGCCTTTTTTTCCCCCACTAGGGGGATGTCCTGCTGGGGGGGGTCTGATCGCCTCTGCCCTGTCTGGGGGGGCCCTCCTTCGCAGCGATTTTCCCCCCTTCCCCTCCTCGCTGTGGGCGGCACAGAACGGCGATCCGTCCTGCACCGCCTCTGATAGGCTTCAGCCTATCAGATTCCGGCCAATCAGAGGCCGGGGATCGCTGATCTCCTTTACGGCGCTGCTACGCAGCGACGACGTAAACACCAGGGATTTCTTCCCCGCGTCTCTACATTTAGCCTGCGAGCCTCAATTGGAGGCTCGCAGGCTGTTCACGGAGACACCCTCCGTGAACTGCCGTTTCCATGTAAAACCACTTACGACCTGCCGCAGCCTATCGGCGTTAGGCGGTCGTTAAGTGGTTAAGGAATACTTCCAGTGAAGAAGATTGTCTTAATGCTGGCAGAATTGGTTGGTCTCAGTGTTAATAACTCACTGGCGCATAATTCATTGCCAAAAAATGTCACAGCTCTGGCCACCCCATCTGCGTTGCTGAGGTCTTCCCCCAACTTGACAGCCAGAAATGTGGCCATGGCTGCTGAGCTGGGAGCGAGCCGCTGCAACACAGGTGGAGGTGGCCAGAGCCAAAAAACCCACTGTATTTGCTGAGGGGGTGGAGTTTCTGACCTGAGAAATTTGGGCACACCATGCGCCCCATATGCCATAATGTGAATTACGGCTATACTGGCGCTCAGACAGTTTGGTAATTTGGGAGCCGTCAAAGCACGGTGCCCAAATTACTTTAAAAAAATACCCAGAGTCTATGGCGGCTTGGTGGGGAAATACTAATTAACGCCGACAGGTCTTCTGCAGGAGCAGAGTGAGCCATTTTTCGCAATCACCCTGCGACCAAATTTCCTTGCTCCAGTTTTGCATGTATGCGTCTGGTCATCTGGGCCGTTCCTGGTATGCAGTAGTTAGTATGTACCAAAAATGGCACAGTGATAACTGGTGAACCAGCAGCAAGGGACCATGGGTGACCAAAGCTCATTGATGCTTATGGGGAGTGAATACATCTGGTCTGATACCACAGAAGAGCTACTGTAGCATAAATTGCTGAAAACCGTGCTGGTCATGAGGGAAACATGTACACAAACTGTGCCATATACAGATGGTTTTTAGATTGAAGGGTATGGAACCTATGGCTCGGGAGCCAGATGTGGCTCTTTTGATGGCTACATCTGGCTCACAGGGGTTGAATTACTATGCTTAAAGGGGAACTGAAGTAAGAGGTATACGGAGGCTGCCATATTTATTTCCTTTTAATCGATACCAGTTGCCTGGCAGCCCTGCTGGTCCTCTGCCTCTAATACTATTAGCCATAGCCCCTGAATAAGCATGCAGCAGATCAGGTGTTTCAGACTTTAAAGTCAGATCTGACAAGACTAGTTGCATGCTTGTTTCTGGTGTTATTCAGATACTACTGCAAAGAAATAAACCAGCAGGGCTGCCAGGCAACTGGTATTGCTTACAAGGAAATAAATATGGCAGCTTCCGTATACCTCTTACCTCAGTTCCCCTTTAACTGCTCAAGAAGCGCAGCTTAGTGTGGCAGCGCAAGTAAAATCTTCAAAGTAGGCACGCTACTGCTGAAGCATGTGCTACTGACTTACTCGTATTATCCCCAAATAAACAGCTGCTCCAATTGTCCCACTCTGAACCCTGTCAGCTCCAGTGACTTTGTAGGACGAGTTCCCCGCACTTTAATTTGCCCAATAGGCTGCCTGTCACTTGATGGGGATCACGTCCTACAAAGTGAATTATCCCCTAAGTCAGCTAGCTAATTGTACAAGCTGTTAGTCTGTATTTCTCCTGTCTGGCTCTTGGGAAAATTGCTGATGTTGTTTTTGATTTATATAGCGCCAGCATCTTCTGCAGCGCTGTACAATAGCATACAGGGTATAACAGTACAAAGCATACAATACAAACAGTTGATACAAGAGGGTAGAGCAGCTAACACAGTGAAAAATTAACGACATATTTTACACCGCTGATGTTGATTAAACCCAAGAGAAGCTGAAGACTTATCTGACACTTCCGCTGCCCGATGAATTAACTGTATCCACATCACCATGGAAACAGGGATGTGAGCCCTCTGCTGCGCATGCGCACTGTCCCAGTTTGAAACATATGGCTCTCACAGAACTACATTTTAAAAATCTGTGGCGTGTATGGCTCTCAGCCAAAAAGTTTCCTGACCCCCTGATCTGATATCCTAATGAATCTGGCATACATGCACATTTTGAATGCTGCTTGAAATAAGTTGGATGCACATACTGAGTCTAAACTGTGTACAATTGACATAAAATTTGCATTGAAAACAGAATTTATTAGCATCTAATTACTCCTTTTTAGTTGGAAAGGAAAGAAAATCGCTACACTCCTCACCCCATGTAAAGGTGTTGGAAACATGATGGCAAGAGAATGGTTGAATAGAAATCTGTACACTCGTGGTAGGTAATATCCAAAAACGTTTTATTTAGGCAAGGCAGATAAAAAATGGCTGTGTTTCAGAACACATGTGCTTAATCATAGCTTCTTTGATTAAGGACATGTAGTCTGAAACATGTTAATGTATTATCTGCCTTACCAAAATAAACTTGGATCCCCCTCCCTTCCACAAGTGTACAAATTCCACTTCAGCTTGTGTCATTGACCATCTGTATTGCTGAGTATTGGACTGTGCAGCTCCAGACCTGTCAGAGTACCCAAGCTGATTCCTATCCGATGCTGAAAGTGTCTTCAAAGTGTGAAGCTACCATCAGAACTGGACTATATGGAGCTATGTGAGAAGATGGGCTTGTCTGATGCATTATATTTTCTTCATCATGGGGATGAAACGTTGAAATGTTACACCTACCTAGAGATTGATCCAGACCTTCATGGCGGTGGTGTTCCCTGACGACAGATGTCTTCCAGGGAGCACCTGCTAACATCTTGGTGCTAGATACCACATGACACCTTCAGAGGACTCATGGAATCCATACCTTGATGGGTCAGAGTGCTTTTGTGGCACAATGGGTACCTACACAATATGAGAATCGCAACACAATTGGTGGTAAATTCTTACATGTAGCACATTTGTGATTTTCACAAACGGACCGCAATCGCTGCAGTGTGAGTAGTACCATAGGATTACTTGTTCAGCATTGCCAGTGAACGGCAGAGTGAAAATTACGGGCAAAAAGCACCAGTGTCAACTCTGCCTATTTCTGCGTTTTTTGGGAGCTTCACAGTAGGGTTGGTGAATGAGATGCAAATGTATGCTGCTTGAAAATGCAACCATAAATTCTACTTCAGTGAGATTTAATTGGTCTATTTTCAAACTGCATGACTTTGCATAATACCTGCATGAACTCAGAATTATTTGACTATCCCTAATAGCAGTGTATAAAAGACAACTGAAAAAGAATATGGAGGCTGTCATATTTGTTTCTTTTCAAACAATACCAGTTGCTTGGCAGCCCTGCTGGTCTATTTGGCTGCAGTAGTGTCTGAATCACACCAGAAACAAGCATGCAGCCAATCTTGTCAGACCTGACCGTGTCAGTAACACCTGATCTGCTGCATGCTTGTTCAGGGTCTATGTCTAGAAGTATTAGAGGCAGAGGATCAGCAGGCCAACCAGGCAACTGGTATTACTTAAAGGAAACAAATATTGCAGCCTCCATATCTCTTTCTTCAGTTGTCCTTCAAAACCAGGACTGTGGAGTGTAAACCTATGAATCTGCCACCGGGAGATTTGGGTGCAGGCTAAAGCCAATAAACTTCTCACACTTCCCCCTTCAGTCTGCCATGTATAGTGTGGGAAAGATGTAAGTCGGCTTCCAGCTATTGCTGGCGGCCAAATGACTGTGTTTTTGTAGTAATTTGTGCTCAGTCTTGACGGTGCCCAAATGACTCACTGAGTGACGCTATAGCTGTAACTACTATTATGATCTGTACTGGCGCTGGCTGCGCCAGTTTTACAGCGCTCGCTAAGGAGTTGGTACAAAAATATTCAGACTCAGATTATGAAACCACCGACTCCAGGTACCCAAAAATTGGTTAAAAAGATGTATGAGACCTAACGTAACATGGCTGCCCAAACAGGATGGGGTTTTTCAAGTGATGAGCAAAATATTCTGGATGGAATCAATTTTCACAGTAAGAGATCTGTTGTTTCCAGGGGCGTCCATGGCATCGCTGGATCTATAAGACTTCTAATCCACAAAACCTTTCAGCATTTCTTAAAGCGGATCCGAGATGAAAAACTATAACGAGTAACTTGTCTATATATCTTATCTAAAAGTTTAGATAGTTTACACAGCAAATCTAGCTGCAAACAGCTTTAATAGAAAATGATTATTTCTTCCTGTGATACAATGACAGCAGCCATGTTGTTTGCAAACATTACACAGAGGCAGGCTTATCTGTAGCTTGAGCACTCAGCATGTGAAAAAAACGAATCCTCCCCTCTGCCTCTGAAATCAATGGCTAGTAACGCCACCACCTCCTGCCCAGACTGAGCTCCCATGAGCCCTTGCTACTGCTCTCTGAAAACCTGTGGGCGTGGTTTATTTAGTTTATAGGGAATTGAGTATTAAAACAAAAACAAAAACAAAATTTGGCTTGAGGAATGCCCTATAAACAATAGGACAGGAACACAATTATGCAATGAGTAAAAGATTACCTCGGATCCACTGGTTTGCATTACAAGTGGAGGGGGTGGTATATAATTACCAGTTCATATGCCTCCAGTTTTGGGATCATTTTAACCATAAGAATATTTACAAAAGTTCAGGGAGGAGCATTGATTCCTCTAAGTCTTAGAGAACAGTCAATATTGATTATGCCTTATCTAGACGATCTGTTAATTCTGGGCAAGTCCCAAGAAAAGGTAAAGAAAACTGGGTGTAGTTTCACATCTGCATTTGCTGGGTTGGATTTTAAATCTGGAAAAGTTGTTTCTCCTTCCCAGCCAGAAGGCCCTCTTTTTAGTTATAATAGATTTGACAAGTTAAATGTTTCTTCTTTGAGAAAAGATTCAAAAACTGACTCAAGCAATATTGTCTTTGTAGCAGGAGGAGAGACTGCTCCTCAGGGTAGAGTCCTGGGTGCTAGGGATTGTGGCAGTCCCATGGGCACTTCAGAGAGCTCCAGATTTTTTTGCTGGGAAATGTGGATGGTGGACCAGAAACTCTGAACTTCAGTTTATGCCAGCTCAGGTAATAAGGTCACTTCCGTGGTGGATGGAGGAACCCAGTCTGGTAAAAGGCAGGCTCTGGAAGGAACCTGTACAGAATGCCTTGACCAGCTAGTGTGGCCTATCTAGAGATTATGGGGCCCTCTAATGTGGGCACTCTATCTATGCCACTTGTCCATACCCTATGGCTATGAGTTAATTGGCAATTCACATTCTCGTTCAATCAACATGCATATAGGCCATGGGCACTGTGAGGGTGGAGGAACACAAGAAGGTTAATAGTGAATGCATCAAGTACCCCTTAGGCCTTTGCTTCAGGGCCGCATAGCAGCTGCCATGGCTATTGCTACGCCCTTGGCTTGGGGGCTCATATGGGCCACAGAGCATTTCAGGGAAGATGGTTAAAGCCATGAAGTCTCTGCTGTCCTAAATTTCCTGAGAGCTCAGAGCAGTAAAACTGGCCTTGTTGGCAGCAGACAAGATTATTCAGATGTCTCATGCTAGTTCAGTCGGACAATGTCACAACAGTGGCATTTTTAACTATTTCAGCCCGTGGGTATTTTTCACCTTATGAACGAGAGGAATTTTCACATTTCAGCCATCCTCCCTTTCATTCCACAATAACTTTATTACTACTTATCTCAAATAAATAATCTATACATTGTTTTTTCTGCCACCAATTAGGCTTTCTTTGGGTGGTACATTGTTAAGAATTATTTTATTCTAAATGCATTTTAAGGGGAATAAGAAAAAAAAATGCAAAAAATAATTTCTCAGTTTTCGGCCATTATAGTTTTAGAATAATACATGCTACCGTAATGAAAATCAATACATTATTTGTTCCGGTTATTGCAATGTTAAAAATATATCCCTAGTACAATGTATGGTGACTATATTTTATTTTGAAATAAAGGTGCATTTTTTCAGTTTTACATCCATCACTAATTTTTAGTCCATAAATTAATAATATGCCTTTATTTCTTTTTTTAATTTTTAATTTCCTAAAACACAGTAGGTGTAATTTTACTATTTGGCCACAAATTGAGTGCTTCCTATTGGCATACAATAAGTACGCTATAGGTTGCTAAATTGTAACTAAGGAAGTGACGCAGGCCCGCGATCACGGTGGCCTGCGGGGAGATTAATGAATGGGAACTTCGTTCCCATTCATAAATCTAACGATTAGCGGCGGCTCTATTTAAGAATATTTTTGAACAAAAACAGTGTTTATTCTCGGTGGATGAGAACGGATTGGCTCAGGGGACTTTTGTCCCCTGCAGCCAATCTCCCTTGCTCCTGGCAACATTGCGATCGCGGGCATCCGCCTGCACAGCACCCCAGACTGCAGGGACGTGACTTGCGCGACCCTGCGGCTGTAGCAGCTACTGCTGCGGACGTCAAACTCATGTCCCAGCGGCAGAAATAGTTAAACAAGCAGGGAGGAACCAGATCTCGGTTGTTTCAGATGAAGGCCAAAGAGAATTTTCTTTGGGTAGAGGCCAATCTATTAACCCTAAAAGTGATACTTAACCTCCTTAGTGGTAACCCCGTGCTGGATACCAGCTGGCCGCAATAGCAGCATAGGGGGCGATATACAGGCTGGGAACGCGAAGAATCACTCGCGTTCCTATGCCTGTCGGCCGGTGACGGCCAAACCGGAAGTGTTCGCTGGCGGGTGCAGGAGCATCTGAGCGGGGCTGCGAGGGCACCGATCGGCTGCTGGGGGCTGAGGGGAGCCCCAGGTGAGTAAATCTCATTTTTTTATAGTTGCCTTAAGTTTTCCTTTAAAGGGAACCTAAACTGAGAGGCATATGGATGTTTCCTTTTAAACAATACCTGTTGCCTGGCAGTCCTGCTGATCTCCTTGGCTGCAGTAGTGGCTCAATCACACACCTGAAACTGGCATGCAGCTTATCCAGTCTGACTTCAGTCAGAGCACCCGATCTGCATGCTTGTTGAGGGGCTGGGGCTAAAAGTATTATGCCGGGCATACACGGCACGTTTTATGCGCCGGATCGAGCCAGCGGCTCGATGCCGGCGCATCCCCGCTCGTCCGCGCGGATCGATTGCTGCTCGTCCCCGCCGGCGCTTCCTTATCACCGCTCTATTCCCTGCCATTGTCCGCCGGTGGGAATGGCGCAGGTCGAGCGGCATGATCGGGCCAGCTGAATATTATCAGCTGGCCGGATCAGCTGGTCGATACACGGTACAGAAACGTACTGTGTATCCCCAGCATTGGAGACACAGGATCAGCAGGAGAGTCATCCTTCTCAGTTTGTCTTTCCTTCATCTGTAGCACCACCTGCTGGTGATATCAGTTACTTTGGAGCAGCAACTTCCATTGTAAACAGCAGAATGATACTAATGCTGGGAATACACCATGAGGTTTTTTTTTTTGGCAGATGGATGGCTCGATAGATAATTTCCAACAAGTCCAATCTGATTTTGATCGATTTTCCCATAGATGTGAATAAAAATTGATTAAAAAATTATCAGAAAAATGAAACAAACTGTAAATTCATCGGGTAGTAAATCTGCTGAAAAACGTATTGTGTAATAATAATCCAAACATTTATACTCGTATAGCACTTTTCTCCTGTTGGACTCAAAGCGCTCAAGAGCTGGGGCCACGCTGCAGAGTTAGGGAGTCTTGCCTTGAACTCCGTACTGAATAGGTACTGACCCTAGCCAGGATTCAAACCCTGGTCACCCATGTCAAAGGCGGTGCACTTAAAGCGGATCCAAACCAAACATTTTTTTTTAATTAAAAATATTTAGTTGCACCACTCTGACACAAACAAAGATAAATAAATACTCCTTCAAGCCTATGAGTATTTTAGTGCATGCTTTTTACCCTTCTCTTTAACTTCTCTCATAACTAGGGTTATACAGGTGGCAGCCATTAGCAATTCCTCCATTGCCAGACACCTGCTACTCCACCAGTTTGATGGATTTTGTCTCGGCAATTTGAAAGAAAGGGAGGGGTTCCTCCAATAAATGTAAAATATTTTATATTTGTCATCATGCAGCTGAAAAAAGGCTGCTATTTATTATTATAATTTAGAAAATAGATTTTATTTCTGAAATCTTGTATTTTTAATTTGGGTCCACTTTAACCAGTACACTATCCAGCCACTATTCCCAGCATTAGTTATCCAGATCTTAGTTCACACTTGTCTTTCAGGGAGGGATCACACTGGCATCTGTGGGAATCGCAGACTATTCCCTGCAAGCGTTTTGACTAGTTTTTTTTTTTTTTTTTACACTAGCCATTGCTTTCTATTGAAAACCACATGCATTGTGTGGGAAACTAGTGCTGGTTGTGTCTTTTATTAATGCAACTAGTGACCTAAGCCCATTTAAAAATGGGTTCTAGGTCTGTCAACACACACGGCCGGCCGGCCAGCCGGCCAGCCAGCCAGCCAGCCCCCTGGTCCATCCTGCATCCTGTCCCAAAGACTGTCAGTGCAGGACGTGCACAGTAGCGCAAAAGCACTGACACAGGGACACTTATTAGGTAGGATTCAGAATCGCAGATGGCTTCAGATAACACAGCAGCCCTATAAACTATCATTATATGCGATTCCGCATGCATTTTTTTGTCTGTGGCAAAATGCTGGATAAAGTTGAAGTGTGCCCCCTCCCTCAGGAGAAAGCAGGCATTTTTCCTGATGCATAATTATGGAATGATTGCAGGGATAGCAGTGAAACTGATTTTTACGTGACATGAAATACATCTACAAATTAGAGGTGTAACTAGAGGGGAGCAGTCCCTGTGACGGCAGGGGGCCCAGAGCTGTAAGGGGGTCCGCAACTACTACTTCACTCCATCTGATACAGGGGTCCCTCCTTCAGATCAGGTGTTTTTGTGGCTACACTCAGGGACGTAACTAGACTTAATAGGGCCCACCTGCAAAAAAATTATAGCATGGAGCCCCCTTAAGGTGGGTACACACATCAGATAAAAGTCTTTGGAAAATGAAAGATCACAGACCAATTTTACCACCCTTCATGTAGTATGAGAGCCATACCTACACAGTCTATTCTATTGAGCTGAACTCCCTATCAGATAAAAATCTTTGCAAGATGCTGCACACAAAGATGCTGTACACATGCAACAGATCAGTATCTGCAAAAGATCAATTACTGCAAAAGATCTATTTCTGCAAAATGCATTCATAGTCTATGACATCTGCAGATCTCATACACACCTTGTGTAACCACCCTGGCGTTCTATTAAGATTGCCAGGGCGGCTGCGGGAGGTTTTTTTTTTTAATTAAAAAAAAACTATTCCATGCAGCCAACTGAAAGTTGGCTGCATGAGAGCCCACTAGAGGGCGCTCCGGACGCGTCATTCTGATTGCAATGAGCGGCCTTTCCTTGTTTTGCTTACCTCGTCGCCATGGCGACGAGCGGAGTGACGTCATGGACGTCAGCCGCCTCCGATCCAGCCCTTAGCGCTGGCCGGAACGGTTTGTTCCGGCTACGCTGGGCTCGGGCGGCTGGGGGGACCCAGTGCGGCGGCGATCAGGTAGCACACGTGGCTGGCAAAGTGCCGGCTGCATGTGCTGCTTTTTATTTCATGAAAATCGGCCCAGCAGGGCCTGAGCGGCAGCCTCCGGCGGTGATGGACGAGCTGAGCTTGTCCATACCACCCGGCTGGTTAATGGACATTCATCTGCAGATCAGACAATTATCTGCCGATCTGAAGATCCAACCTGGTGGATCTGATCTACAGATAATTGTCGGTTAAACAAGGTGTGTATGAGATCTTCAGATGTCATAGACTATGAATGCGTTTTGCAGGAATGGATCTTTTGCAGGAACGGATCTTTTGCAGATACTGATCTGTTGCATGTGTACAGCATCTTTGTGTGCAGCATCTTGCAAAGAGTTTAATCTGATGGGAAGTTCAGCTCCATAGAATAGACTGTGTAGAGTATGACTCTCATACTACATGGAAGGGGGTAAAATTGGTCTGTGATCTTTCATTTTCCAAAGACTTTTATCTGACGTGTGTACCCACCTTTAGACCTCAATCCTCAAGGGATTTGGAGCTGGCGAATGGCAGTAGAGTGTTCTGCTGTAAAGCAGCCTCTGAAAGCAGGAAAAATTACACACGCTCCTGCACATGGTTTTTGTGAGTAAATGGGGAGGTTTCTTTGGCAATAGGCTGCACTTGCGGTTGGAGAGAAGGAAGTGGCGGGGCAAGGTTTGCAGGGGTGATTGCTACACCCATGCCTTCACTTGTTATGGGTTTGAAGATGATGAATACCACACTTGTTTTATGAACCTTGCAAGATGGTCACACAGGGTTGGCAAGTGAAAGGGTGTGAGCATTGGGGGCCCATCACTTACACCCCTGCTACAAATACATACAAACTTTCGGTGTTCTCATTGACTTGCATTGGTGCACACATTACACACGAAAATAAGCAGACCTGTTGTCGGAATTTTAAATGCAGAAAATGTGCACAAGAATGAAAATACAATGCAAATGCCATGGAGCTGCATTACATTTGCAGAAAGCAGAAAAGCGGGTCACCACTTCCTCATAAAATCCCTTAATTTCCAGTTGGGCATAAGCAGGTACAGAGCAGTGGGGGATCAAGTGCCTGACAGCTGTTTCGCTGGTTAGACCAGCTTCTTCAGAGGCTAAAGAGTGAAACAGCTGTCAGGCACTTGATACCCCCACTGCTCTGTGCCTGATTATGCCCAAATGGAAATAAATGGAAATTATGAGGAAATGGTGCTCCCTTTTCTGCTGGATTTGACAAGTGTTTTGGATGAGCATGCTCCCTGTCCCAGTTGGTCCGCCCTGCTGCATTTGGTGCCAGGTACTATTCCTCTTTTTGATACACAACATAAGTATTGATAAACACAACAAGGAGCGCTGCCGTCACAATAATTATCTTAAAGAGTGGGGGGTTCTGGTGACACACCTCACATGAACCCAATCACAATAGAAATATACTTCCACCCGCTGCTTCCTTATCTGGTGGGGTATCCCCTTATCCCCAACAACAACATAAGTATTTGTGATACAATGGAACACGTTTGGTGACTACCTAATGATTGATAATGACAAGAGAGCACAGTGGGCCAGCACTCAGATGGTGGAGAGGATGACAGGTTGCTGTGTGCAACTGGTCAGTGTGCTCAAAGCCAAAGCAGTTCAATGCAGCAACAACAAGACAGTGGAAATGCTTGGCACTACTGACAATGTATTGCTTCATTCTCTTGACTTCACAAGTATGCATAGAGAGTCTATCTTCTGCATAGCATACAGTATAAAAAGTGATACTTATCATGAGCAGCGTTGTTGGGATATGGGATGACAGTGGGTGCCGCTGGGTATAGGCCGTGCCCCCTGCGGCACCCACTGTCATCCCACATCCACACAACGCTGCTCACGATAAGAAGCACTTTTTATACTGTATACTGAAGTCAGGTGAATGAAGCAATAAATTGTCAGTAGTGCCAAGTAGTGATGGTCAAGTAGATGCAAATAACTTCAAGTTGATGCAAATGTTTAAGCAAATGTATGCAGCTTGAAAATGAACCAATCAAATTTTACCTCAGCAGGGTTTGATTGGTTCATTTTCAAGCTGTACACATTTGCATCAACTTGACCATCACTAGTGACAAGCATTTCCACTTCTTGTTGTTCTAATGATTGATAGATCAGGATGTGCAAAATTACGCAGCACTGCTGTGAGCTTTTATCTCGCATGTAAAATTCATGTAAACAATGCCATCGATTTACACTGTTCGAAATGCAAAAGCAAATTTGCATGCAGGAAAAGTGTGACCTGCCGCAGAGTCTGTTTGGGTATACAGTAGTATGAGAGGGCCATTTTTAATAGCAACTCTCAAGCAACCAAAACCTACATTTATCTGGCCTCTACCAATACCCATAAGGTGACGGATAAATGAGATTCTACCGTACATAAACTTGTTATTGCTGGAACAGGCGAGGCCTCTCAACTTTGTTAAAAGAAGAACTTCTTAAAAATAAAATTTACCTTATTTTTTGGACTATAAGATGCTCATGACCATAAGACGTACCTAAGATTAGAGGGCAAAAACCAGGGGGAAAAAATTGTATACTAAACCTGGTGCATCCATGGTGAAGGGGCATCTTGTGGATTATGTCTTTGTACCTCATGCCCCCTTGGGTCATCCTCTGTCCACCTTATGTCATCCTCTATGCCCCTTTGTGTCCCCATGTCCTCCGTTTGTCCCAGTGTCCTCCTCTGCATGGCAAGTGTTCACAAGTCAGGAACTCCCTGTTTTTGCCCCACTTTTGGGGAGAAAAAGGGAGTCTTATAGTCCAAAAAATACAGTACTTAGGGCTGGTGCACACCGAGCGGCTTTTTGGGCGTTTTCAGATCCGCTTGCGGCTGCGGATCTGCTTGGTCAATGTATCTCAATGGGGTGGTGCACACCAGAGCGGCAGGCGTTTTGCAGAAACTAAAAATGCCTGGGTGAGGCATTTTTTGGATTGCGGATGCGTTTCTGCCTCAATGTTAAGTATAGGAAAAACGCAAACCGCTCTGAAAAACGGCACTTCAGAGCGGTTTTGCAGGCGTTTTTGTTACAGAAGCTGTTCAGTAACAGCTTTACTGTAACAATATATGAAATCTACTATACTGAAAACCGCAGCAGCAATCCGCAACACGCTAGCAAAACGCCTCATAAAAATAAAAAAAAGCGTTTAAAAATCTGCTAGCATTTTGCGGATCTGCTAGCGGGTTTTGGTGTGCACCAGCCCTATATCGGGCTAGAAAATGAATGTTACATAGGCGAAACCTATACTAAGACATGAGAGCTGTCATTGGGCTAGTTCACACCAAAAAGTGCTTAGCAATTGAGATATTGAAAAGCACATGTACGGTTTGCAAAATAATGTTACCGTGCATGCGCAGAAAGGATGGAAGCACGATTGAGGTGAGTGGACATGACTGCGCATGCGCAGCAGCCAACAACTAAATTGTGTCAGAGATCTTTCTGAGGGGGACAGGGGCACAACAAACCCCCAAGAGACCTAAAAAACTACAGGGGGCAGGCAGAGCCGGGACAAGGTACTCCAGCACCCAAGGCTGAGACACCAAAGAGCGCCCCTCCATCCCTCCCACCCCAGCCGTCACAGTGATTGCTATTAGACTAAGAGGCACTACAGGGCCCCAAAAACCTTAATCTCTAGTTATCTGGCTTGCAGTCACTGTCATGTATCCCCTTTTCTTATTTCTCTCTGCTTCAAACAAAGTAGGGGAATGATAGCTGTGCGAGTGAGTTGTGCGCCCCCTCCTACACTGCGCCCTGAGGCTGGGGCCTCTCTCGCCTCTGCCTCGGGGCAGGAATAAGCCCCTAGCTTTAAAGAGACTCTGTAACAACAAAAACCTCCCCTGGGGGGTACTCACCTCGGGGGGGGGGGGGGGGGGGAAGCCTCCGGATCCTAATGAGGCTTCCCACGCCGTCCTCTGTCCCACGGGGGTCTCACTGCAGCCCTCCGAACAGCCGGCGACAGAGCCGACGGTAGCTTCAATATTTACCTTTGCTGGCTCCAGCGGGGGCGCTGTGGCGACTTTCGGCACGGAAATAGACGGAAATACCCGATCTCCGTCGGGTCCGCTCTACTGCGCAGGAGCCGGAAACTTGCGCCTGCGCAGTAGAGCAGACCCGACGGCGATCGGGTATTTCCGCCTACTTCGGCGCCGACAGCCAGGAAGGTAAATATTGCGTCACGGCTGTACGGAGGGCTACAGCGAGACCCCCGAGAGACGCAGGACGGCGTGGGAAGCCTCATTAGGATCCTGAGGCTTCCCCCACCCGAGGTGAGTACCCCCCAGGGGCCGTTTTGTCGTTACAGATTCTCTAATTACCGTACATAAAATTTCAAAGAGAATCAAAGTCCATCTCCATAATGTACTCCCCCTTGCTTTTCTTTAATTGGGTTTTTCTAAACATTTCCCTGCCCTCTGTACCTGCTACAATTCCCGTTGCAAGCCCTGATATCTGGATACTAGATTTTTATGGACGAGGCTTCCCATTGGTCCATCCATCGACATCAATGCAAATCCTTAGAAGCAAAATGAAAGGAGAAATTCAAACCATGTTCTAAGCAGCAATCCCTCCATAGTAAAGACAGAGTCTGAATGAGTGTATAAACAGCCTTTAATATAATTACAGAGCCACGCAGTTTCCATCTTGTAGAAAAATATGAGCATTCACGCATTATGTACACATTCCCACACCAGGCATTGATGTTACATTATGTTCCGTTGTGCTAGACTAGCTACAATGTATTACCCTACACAACACCCGCATCATCCAATCACCTTTCTTACAGTATCTTTGATATAGAAATGGATGCAAAGTGGCCCTGTGGTCTTCCCAGACTAAAGGTTGCCATTTTGTGCTATGAAGCCATCAGAGATCAAACCTCAGAAAACAGAATGGCTCAGGTTACAAAATGGCTATGTACATCAATAGAGCAATGCTTTAATCCACCTATCACTTTTTGTACAACACGAAAAATCATTTTTGGATCTGAAAAAGCCAGCTCGTCACCCGCAGGGACTGCCTGCGCTATCCAAACTCGCCACAAGGAGTGTAACCATAGCCTTCACCATCGCGAGCGGGCAAAGAGGGTCCAATCCTGGGGTGCAGAGAAGCGGCGGTTCCTTGTGTGCACTCCTGACCTTCTCTTGTCTCGCAGCACCCCCAGGTTGTGCACTGCAGCAATGCCATGTTACGTGCACATTCTGCTGGTAAAGGAGCATAGGCTCCCTGTACTAAACTCACAGGTGGCCAGCTGGGGCCATCTCTGCCAACATTCTAGCATGTGTACAGCTACTGCAACGTGCTGATGAAAAATCTGGAGTGCCGGATCATCTGAACTAAACACACTGTTCCCCTCCTTAGCCCACCCACCAGAAGGATTATAGTCTGAAAAATTAAAATCTAACACCCCCTCCCCCTCCCCCCAGTACTGTGTTGTAATATCTATAAGACCTTGCCTTAAATTCACTTGATTTAATTATTCAAGTGTGAAAAACATTTTACCCTTGTTATTTTTGCCTATACCAACAATTGATGATGAGGCTGTTCTCTTAAATGTGCTGCTGATAACATTATCATCCACTGCATGGAGCAAGAAGCATCAATCAGGGCCACCCCGATAAAGTCTTTGTGAAATTGCAGGAATGGCCATACTGTGTAGTTTGCAAGGAGGAAGGAGGAGTGTATTGGTGAGGTTTTCAAACTACAAAGTGTGACCATTCCTGGAATCTCCTGGAAAGATTTGATCAGGGTGGCCCTGCTTGATGCTCCTCCCTCCATGCAGTGACTGCAATTATGCAAAATTATCTTATTAGCAGAGCAGACCAAGGGCTCTATTCATAAAACGTTACCGCAAGTTTTCTGCTCAAAACAGCTGACTTTCCCGTCCATTTAGCAAAGTGGGCATTCATAAAAGCTGTTCCCGCATGATAAGCTACAATCCCCCAGCAGAGCGAGAAATTTCCGCCTTCTCCAGTGTTTTTCTAGATTTATCTAGAAAAAAGTAACAAAATGGCCATTCATAAAGATTAGAGGAAGCGGTATGTGGACGGGAAATACAGCTTCCTTGAAGCCTGCGGATTACATACAAGTGAATGGGACAGACCTCCCAGAGAGAGCAGCGCACGGAGGGACTCTGCTGGCTGAAGTGTTTCCGCATGCCTTCCGACAGCTTACCGCCAGCTTTCAGCGGGAGATCTCCGCTCTGCTATCGCAGCTGGCAACATTTTTATGAATGACCACCCAGAAGTCTAAAATACCACTGCGGTATTTTACCTCCAGGAGTTTTTTCGCCACAACTTTTTTATGAATAGAGCCCTAACTAGGATAACAGCCTCTTCATCTATTGCCAGTAAATGCAAAAAATAACCAGTGTGAAATGTTTTTTACACTTAACCACTTCCCGACCGCCCACTACACAGGGGCGGCGGGGAAGTGGAGCCCTGCAGGACGGCCTCACCCACAGAGGCGGCGGTCCATTTAAGGGCATGGGCGGAGCGATCGCGTCATCCGTGACGCGATCCTCCGCCGGCGCCTGTCACCGTTCGCTCGCCGCAACATCCCGCCGGCTATACGGAAGCGCCGGCGGGATGTTAACCCCGCGATCGCCGCATACAAAGTGTATAATACACTTTGTAATGTTTACAAAGTGTATTATACATGCTGCCTCCTGCCCTGGTGGTCCCAGTGTCCGAGGGACCACCAGGGCAGGCTGCAGCCACCCTAGTCTGCACCCAAGCACACTGATTTCTCCCCCCCCTGCCCCAGATCGCCCACAGCACCCATCAGACCCCCCCCCTGCCCACCCCCCAGACCCCTGTTTGCACCCAATCACCCCCCTAATCACCCATCAATCACTCCCTGTCACTATCTGTCAACGCTATTTTTTTTTTATCCCCCCCCCCTGCTCCCTGCCCCCTCCTGATCACCCCCCACCCCTCAGATTCTCCCCAGACCCCCCCCCCCAGACCACCCCCCCCTGTTTACTGTATGCATCTATCCCCCTGATCACCTGTCAATCACCTGTCAATCACCTGTCAATCACCCGTCAATCACCCATCAATCACCCGTCAATCACCCCCTGTCACTGCCACCCATCAATCAGCCCCTAACCTGCCCCTTGCGGGCAATCTGATCACCCCCCCACACCAATAGATCGCCCACAGATCCGACATCAGATCACCTCCCAAATCCATTGTTTACATCTATTCTCTCCTCTAAACACCCACTAATTACCCATCAATCACCCATCAATCACCCCCTATCACCACTTGTCACTTTTACCTATCAGATCAGACCCTAATCTGCCCCTTGCGGGCACCCAATCACCCGCCCACACGCTCAGATTGCCCTCTGACCCCCCCTTATCAATTCACCAGTGCATTAATTACATCTGTTCTTCCCTGTAATAACCCACTGATCACCTGTCAATCACCTGCCAATCACCTATCACCCATCAATCACCCCCTGTCACCCCCTGTCACTGCCACCCATCAATCAGCCCCTAACCTGCCCCTTGCGGGCAATCTGATCACCCACCCACACCATTAGATCGCCCGCAAACCCGCCGTCAGATTACCTCCCAAATGTATCGTTTACATCTGTTATCTTCTCTAAACACCCACTAATTACCCATCAATCACCCCCTATCACCACCTGTCACTGTTACCTATCAGATCAGACCCTAATCTGCCCCTTGCGGGCACCCAATCACCCGCCCACACGCTCAGATTGCCCTCAGACCCCCCCCCCCCCCCCTTATCAATTCGCCAGTGCATTAATTACATCTGTCCTTCCCTGTAATAACCCACTGATCACCTGTCAATCACCTGCCAATCACCTATCACCCATCAATCACCCCCTGTCACTGCCACCCAACAATCAGCCCCTAACCTGCCCCTTGCGGGCAATCTGATCACCCACCCACACCAATAGATCGCCCGCAGATCCGACATCAGATCACCACCCAAGCGCAGTGTTTCCATCTATTCTCTCCTCTAAACACCCACTAATTACCCATCAATCACTCCCTATCACCACCTGTCACTGTTACCTATCAGATCAGACCCTAATCTGCCCCTTGCGGGCACCCAATCGCCCGCCTACACGCTCAGATTGCCCTCAGACCCCCCCTTATCAATTCGCCAGTGCAATATTTACATCTGTTCTCCCCTGTAATAACCCACTGATTACCTGTCAATCACCTATCAATCACCCATCAATCACCCCCTGTCACTGCCACCCATCAATCACCCCCTGTCACTGCCACCCATCAATCACCCCCTGTCACTGCCACCCATCAATCAGCCCCTAACCTGCCCCTTGCGGGCAAACTGATCACCCACCCACACCAATAGATCGCCCGCAGATCCGACATCAGATCACCACCCAAGCGCAGTGTTTCCATCTATTCTCTACCCTAAACACCCACTAATTACCCATCAATCACCCCCTGTCACTGCTACCTATCAGATTAGACCCCTATCTGCCCCTAGGGCACTCAATCACCCGCCCACACCCTCAGAATGCCCTCAGACCCCAGCCCTGATCACCTCGCCAGTGCATTGCTTGCATCCATTCCCCCCTCTAATCACACCTTGAGACACCCATCAATCACCTCCTGTCACCCCCTAGCACACCTACCCATCAGATCAGGCCCCAATTTGCCCCGTGTGGGCTCCTGATCACTCGGCCAAACCCTCAGACCCCCTTCCGATCACCTCCCCAGTGCATGGATTGCATCTATTTTCCCCTCTAACCACCCCCTGAGACACCCATCAATCACCTCCTGTCACCCCCCTAGCACTCCTATCCATCAGATCAGGCCTAATACAACCTGTCATCTAAAAGGCCACCCTGCTTATGACCGGTTCCACAAAATTCGCCCCCTCATAGACCACCTGTCATCAAAATTTGCAGATGCTTATACCCCTGAACAGTCATTTTGAGACATTTGGTTTCCAGACTACTCACGGTTTTGGGCCTGTAAAATGCCAGGGCGGTATAGGAACCCCACAAGTGACCCCATTTTAGAAAAAAAAGACACCCCAAGGTATTATGTTAGGTGTATGACGAGTTCATAGAAGATTTAATTTTTTGTCAAAAGTTAGCGGAAATTAATTTTTATTGGTTTTTTTTCACAAAGTGTCATTTTTCACTAACTTGTGACAAAAAATAAAATCTTCTATGAACTCGCCATACACCTAACGGAATACCTTGGGGTGTCTTCTTTCTAAAATGGGGTCACTTGTGGGGTTCCTATACTGCCCTGGCATTTTAGGGGCCCTAAACCGCGAGGAGTAGTCTAGAAAACAAATGCTTCAAAATGACCTGTGAATAGGACGTTGGGCCCCTTAGCGCACCTAGGCTGCAAAAAAGTGTCACACATGTGGTACCGCCGTACTCAGGAAAAGTAGTATAATGTGTTTTGGGGTGTATTTTTACACATACCCATGCTGGGTGGGAGAAATTTCTATGTAAATGGACAATTGTGTGTAAAAAAATCAAACAATTGTCATTTACAGAGATATTTCTCCCACTTAGCATGGGTATGTGTAAAAATACACCCCAAAACGCATTATACTACTTCTCCTGAGTACAGCGGTACCACATGTGTGGCACTTTTTTACACCCTAAGTACGCTAAGGGGCCCAAAGTCCAATGAGTACCTTTAGGATTTCACAGGTCATTTTGCGACATTTGGTTTCAAGACTACTCCTCACGGTTTAGGGCCCCTAAAATGCCAGGGCAGTATAGGAACCCCACAAATGACCCCATTCTAGAAAGAAGACACCCAAAGGTATTCCGTACGGAGTATGGTGAGTTCATAGAAGATTTTATTTTTTGTCACAAGTTAGCGGAAAATGACACTTTGTGAAAAAAAACTATTAAAATCAATTTCCGCTAACTTGTGACAAAAAAATAAAAACTTCTATGAACTCACCATACTCCTAACGGAATACCTTGGGGTGTCTTCTTTCTAAAATGGGGTCATTAGTGGGGTTCCTATACTGCCCTGGCATTTTAGGGGCCCTAAACCGTGAGGAGTAGTCTTGAAACAAAAATGACCTGTGAAATCCTAAAGGTACTCATTGGACTTTGGGCCCCTTAGTGCAGTTAGGGTGCAAAAAAGTGCCACACATGTGGTATCGCCGTACTCGGGAGAAGTAGTACAATGTGTTTTGGGGTGTATTTTTACACATACCCATGCTGGGTGGGAGAAATACCTCTGTAAATGACAATCTTTTGATTTTTTTTACACACAATTGTCCATTTACAGAGGTATTTCTCCCACCCAGCATGGGTATGTGTAAAAATACACCCCAAAACACATTGTACTACTTCTCCCGAGTATGGCGATACCACATGTGTGGCACTTTTTTGCACCCTAACTGCGCTAAAGGGCCCAAAGTCCAATGAGTACCTTTAGAATTTCACAGGTCATTTTGAGAAATTTCGTTTCAAGACTACTCCTCACGGTTTAGGGCCCCTAAAATGCCAGGGCAGTATAGGAACCCCACAAATGACCCCATTTTAGAAAGAAGACACCCCAAGGTATTCCGTTAGGAGTATGGTGAGTTCATAGAAGATTTTATTTTTTGTCAAAAGTTAGCGGAAATTGATTTTAATTGTGTTTTTTCACAAAGTGTCATTTTCCGCTAACTTGTGACAAAAAATAAAATCTTCTATGAACTCGCCATACTACTAACGGAATACCTTGGGGTGTCTTCTTTCTAAAATGGGGTCATTTGTGGGGTTCCTATACTGCCCTGGCATTTTAGGGGCCCTAAACCGTGAGGAGTAGTCTTGAAACGAAATTTCTCAAAATGACCTGTGAAATCCTAAAGGTACTCATTGGACTTTGGGCCCTTTAGCGCAGTTAGGGTGCAAAAAAGTGCCACACATGTGGTATCGCCGTACTCAGGAGAAGTAGTATAATGTGTTTTGTGGTGTATTTTTACACATACCCATGCTGAGTGGGAGAAATATCTCTGTAAATGGACAATTGTGTGTAAAAAAAATTAACAAATTGTCATTTACAGAGATATTTCTCCCACCCAGCATGGGTATGTGTAAAAATACACCCCAAAACACATTATACTACTTCTCCTGAGTACGGCAATACCACATGTGTGGCACTTTTTTGCAGCCTAACTGCGCTAAGGGGTCCAAAGTCCAATGAGCACCTTTAGGCTTTACAGGGGTGCTTACAATTTAGCACCCCCCAAAATGTCAGGACAGTAAACACACCCCACAAATGATCCCATTTTGGAAAGTAGACCCTTCAAGGTATTCAGAGAGGGGCATGGTGAGTCCGTGGCAGATTTCATTTTTTTTTGTCGCAAGTTAGAAGAAATGGAAACTTTTTTTTTTTTTTTTTTTCCTCACAAAGTGTCATTTTCCGCTTACTTGTGACAAAAAATAATATCTTCTATGAACTCACTATGCCTCTCAGTGAATACTTTGGGATGTCTTCTTTCCAAAATGGGGTCATTTGGGGGGTATTTATACTATCCTGGAATTCTAGCCCCTCATGAAACATGACAGGGGGTCAGAAAAGTCAGAGATGCTTGAAAATGGGAAAATTCACTTTTGGCACCATAGTTTGTAAACGCTATAACTTTTACCCAAACCAATAAATATACACTGAATGGTTTTTTTTTTATCAAAAACATGTTTGTCCACATTTTTCGCGCTGCATGTATACAGAAATTTTACTTTATTTGAAAACTGTCAGCACAGAAAGTTAAAAAAATCATTTTTTTGCCAAAATTCATGTCTTTTTTGATGAATATAATAAAAAGTAAAAATCGCAGGAGCAATCAAATAGCATCAAAAGAAAGCTTTATTAGTGACAAGAAAAGGAGCCAAAATTCATTTAGGTGGTAGGTTGTATGAGCGAGCAATAAACCGTGAAAGCTGCAGTGGTCTGAATGGAAAAAAAGTGGCCGGTCCTTAAGGGGGGTAAAGCCCTAGGTCCTCAAGTGGTTAAACTATTAAAAAAAACTGTAAGGATATAAATATTACTTTAACACAATACAGTGGTTTTTATATTTTAATTTAATACCACTTGAAAGAAGAACCACATGTAAACATGGAGGTAAAGGGGGTTCTCAGATTTATTTTGAGGGGAGTAAAATCAGTAACCCATGCCGTCATTAAATGATGCATCAGGAACTTTGGGCTGATTTAGTATAATTAGGAGATCATTTCTGCTTTAAAAGATTTATAAATATTTTATGCACATGAAAAAATATATAGTGTGTAGTGTCTATGTTAGCAAAGTTACTGTGGCAGCAAACGCTAAATGGGGCTTATTTCAAGAAATTACAAGCAAGGGAAAATATCCTGGGTACAGCAGCTAATCAGGTTGTTGTGTACTGTCCTAATCTGTACCAGAAGAATGACAACAAGAGTCAGGTTAGAAGCCATGGGTTACATTGCATTCATCCGGTGTTGCTATGACTAAAAGTGCCATTACTGTTACCAAAGGAATCCACAAATAAAACTGGCCTATCAGTATCAGTGCAGGGGACTGTCAGGAATAGTTGACTTGTATTTTATGGGATGCCATAGGGCCTTCTCCATCAATGGCAACTTGTTTCACTTCAGCACTCCATTAGTGAAGGTTTCTGCACCAGAGTTCCCATCTCCGCCCTCCCTCCATTAGCTGCCAATTCAATTCTTCCTATTATTTTATGTTGTAAATGTAGAATGCAGCAGGAGAAGGCAGACTCCAAGTGCTCATCTAAACATGGTGAGCATAAGACATAACCACTAGGCATGAAGAAAAATGGCAGGGCTCAACTCTTATCCCCTGTACCGTCCAAGTCTAATAGTCAATAAACACAGTTTAGCAGCTACGATTGAGACATAAGACTGACTATGGTAGGGATTAGATTGTGATCCCCTCTGTTGGCAGACCGTGACATGACAATGTACTCTGCAACGCACTGCAACTGGTGTCAGAGCTATAAAATCATATACTAAAAATATGTTAGGACACTAGAATTTGACTATGGTACAGATTAGATTTTCAGCTCCTCTGAGGACAATTAGTGACATGACTATGTACTCTGTAAAGTGCTGCAGAAGATGTCAGCGATATATACATAATAAATATTAAGGCTATTATAGGGATTATATTTCCAGCTCCACTGAGTATCAATCAGTGACATGAAGCACTGCAGATGGTGTCAGCGCTATAGAACTACATAATAACTGATCATATTTATATATGGTTTAAATATTCTGTATGCAAACTGGGAAGTCTTTGCATAACTCTTGTATAATCTGTTTATTCCTATCAATATTGGACAAAAAGTAAAATAAATAAAATTGTAGCCAGAGAATCAGGCATCAGTCAAACAACCGATCTTGTGCATACTTTTATTACAGAAACGATGTAAAAATATATCTGGTACGTTTTTTTTTAAAAAAGGGGGACTATAGATGACAGCCTTGGTATCCCCATCACTGTCTGCTTCCTTTACATTTAGTTAAATAGTTATTGATTATTTACATTACTTTAAATGTCCCGGTCAAAATATCCCCATCACTGTCTGCTTCCTTTACATTTAGTTAAATAGTTATTGATTATTTACATTACTTTAAATGTCCCGGTCAAAATGGAACCTCAGGTGCAAAAATCTCCCCCCCTGGTGGCCGACAATCCACTGAACAGAACTATCCATCATCATCATCATCATCAGATGGTGACCCCTTCCTGGTGAGGTCACAGCAATGTTCTCAACAAAAATGTATTCTTAAAGGGATAGGCAAGTGGTGACGGCAGACATTTTTGTTTTCCTTTTAAACAATACCAGTTGCCTGACAGTCCTGCTGATCTCTTTGGCAGTAGTAGTGTCTGAATCACACCAGAAACAAGCATGTAGATAATCCAGTCAGACTTCAGTCAGAAACACCTGATCCACATTCTCGTTCAGGGTCTGTGGCTAAAAAGCATTAGAAGCAGAGGATCAGCAGGGCAGCCTGGCAATAAGTATTGTTTAAAGGGAACCTTAACTGAGAGTGATATGGATGTTTCCTTTTAAACAATACCAGTTGCTTGGCAGTCCTGCTGATCTATTTGGCTGCAGCAGTGGCTGAATCACACACCTGAAACAAACATGCAGCTAATCCAGTCTGACTTCAGTCAGAGCACCTGATCTGCATGCTTGTTGAGGGGCTGTGGCTAAAAGTATTAGAGACACAGGATCAGCAGAAGAGTCAGGCGACTGGTATTATTTTAAAAGGAAAAATACATGTCCTTCTCAGGTTTAGGTTCCCTTTAAAGGAAAGCCAAGGTGAGAGACGTGAAGGCTGACATATTTATTTCCTTTTAAACACTGCAGATTGCCTAGCTGCCATGCTGATCCTTAGCCCTTTAGCCACAGACCCTGAAGAAGCATGCAGATCAGATGTTTCTGACAGTTTCAGCTGCATGCTTCTTTCTGATGTTATTCAGACACTACTGACCAGAAAGGATCGTCAGGACAGCCAGGCAATCTGCACTGTTTAAAAGGAAATAAATATCTCAGCCTCCATATGCCTCTCACTTCAGGTGTCCTTTAACATACCTATATAACAAAGATAGTGCTGCCTAGTTCAGCACTACCCTACACTGCTTACTGCTCCCCACCATGTTTTCCATTGGAAGACGAGGGTGCCGCCTCCTTTCATGCCATGTGCTAGCACCACCGTGAGGTTGGGTTTGCATTATTGCTACCTACTTCTAGAGATCCTAACTTGTATTCAGTAATTCTGTAGGGAAGCTATGACCAATAGAACTATGTAGTGTTGACATTCCTCTAGTCCAATGATGGGTGCCTGGGAAGAGAGAAAGTCGTACACTATTACTCTATGGAAACAGAATGCCATGCAGGGCAGCACCGAACTAGCCAGCTCTAGCCCCACTTTGTTTACCAAAGCTTCAAAGGGGATCATGTAACAACGGTTATTAACTGTCCCAGTTAAGGCTCCCATCTCTTGCTCAAGTCTATAACACACCTAAAACAGGTCACTTGTGGTGGAGAAATAGGCTACAGCTCTGACAAAAAAACAAACAAACAAAAAATAATTACCCAACACAGAGAGTGCAATGTAGTCTATATGACACGTTTCCCCTTTCATGTCCACACTATGCTGTGCCACTGACCTTGCGCAGCAGGTGAAAGGCAAGCCCTCTGTTGGCTTTTTCCTGTTGGGAACAAGGGCTACCCAACAGAAGGAGCAGGAAGTGCATTATGGGCTAGGAGAGATGCCTGGTCGGCCCTCCTACGAGGATCAAGGCGTCAGACCCAGGGACGGGAGGGAGTAGCCAGCACAAGGGTTAGCCACCTTTAATAAGACAGAGATAGATAGATATATAACCCCAAATACTTTCACAAAAGAAAGTTGCAAGTAGAGAAGGAGGAGAGTCTCTGTATTGGTGAAATGGCACAATACAGCATTAGCTGCGCAGAGCGGCTAGTCGGGACTGCATGGCTTCCAAATCTTCTTCCTCTTCTTCATCTGATGCCGCAGTGGCGCCCTGTACTTCCAGCTCTGGTAAGGGTTCTGTGACTTTGCTGGGTGCTTTACCCAAGGCCCCTGAAAAACACACACACAAAAAAAAAAACAACTGTCAATAACATTTATTCCAGAACTCTTGCACATAACACAATTAAAGGTTTTCATACCACATATAAATGCTAAAGCACTCCAATGCACTGAGCAGTCTGTTTGTTCAGCTACATTAAAGTGTAATTAGCCTCATCAGTAGCTGTGAATGAAAGCACCATGGCTCTGCCTGTACAGGAAAAAAAACTGATGCTCTAACCATTTCTGTGCTCCCTGGAAGCTAAAGGGAACCTAAACTGAGAAGGATATGGATTTTTCCTTTTAAAATAATACCAGTTACCCGACTCTCCTGCTGATTCTGCGTCTCCAATACTTTTAGCCACAGCTCCTTAACCTTCCTGGCGGTAACCCCGAACGTAGTTCGGAGTAAGCCGCGCAGGAGGTTTTCTCAGGCCCTGCTGGGCCGATTTGAATAATTTTTTTTTTGCTGAACGCAGCTAGCACTTTGCTAGCTGCGTCAGCACTTCGATCGCCGCCGCCCCGCGCTCGATCGCCGCTATCCGCGTCGCAACACAGCCCCCCCCCCCCTAGACCCCTGCGCTGCCTGGCCTATCAGCGCCAGGCAGCGGCAAGGGGTGGATCGGGACTCCCTTAGACGTCACGACGTCCATGACGTCAGTGACGTCATCCCGCCCCGTCACCATGGCGACGGGGGAAGCCCTCCAGGAAATCCCGTTCTTTGAACGTGATTTCCTGATCGCCTATCGCCGGAGGCGATCGGCAGGGCTGGGGGGATGCCGCTGAGCAGCGGCTATCATGTAGCGAGCCCTCGGCTCGCTACATGATATAAAAAAAAACAAAAAAAAACGGCTGCGCTGCCCCCTGGCGGTTTTTAATATACCGCCAGGAGGGTTAACAAGCATGCAGATCAGGTGTTCTGACTGAAGTCAGACTGGATTAGCTGCATGCTTGTTTCAGGTGTGTGATCCAGCCACTACTGCAGCCAAAGAGCTCAGCAGGTCAGACAAGCAACTGGTATTGTTTACAAGGAAAACTCCACATCCCTCTCAGTTTAGGTTCCCTTTAATTCAAATTTTGTTTATTTCTGTAAATTGTAATGAAGATTTTTTTTTTTTCACTTAAGGTTTTCACGTTGTGCCTAATCTTTAAATTGTAAAAATCTGGCAGGTCTTGGACTAGCCCATCTCTCTATAGGGATTGTTAGGTTTTCTTTATTCTCAAAAGCACTTACTGAACAACAGTTGCTTAATCCAACTGCCAACAGTGTGCAAGCGAGCAGGGAGGCCGGCAATCATCCTTGTATAGATCCCTTCCATAGAGAGCCTCTTTTGCAAAGAATAAAGGAAATACAGAGAATCCCCCATGAGGAGATGGAGCAGTCCAAAACTTTCAGATTTTTACTGTGTACTGTAAGTGACAACAACTTGGGAAAAAAGTACTTGATAGTGTATTTTACTCTGGGAGAAATGTACTTCTTAGAATATGTACACAAGTATTTTAAAATTATACAAATTTTTTTTTTTTTTGTGATAGTGACCCTTCAATCCAATAAAGTCACAGTAACATGTGCAATAGGTTGCACATGCTTCTCTGGAGGAACAAGCAGCGAGCAGAGAGAAGGGAACAAAGCTGGTTTCCCTTAGAGCCCTTTGGCCGTTTAACCTTTTAGGTTCCTGTTGGAAGATACGGAGGAGCTATTGGGGAAATCACCTAAGCATGGCATGTGTAAATGTCTCTTGGAGTTCATCTAAGCTTTGGCAATTAAATAAAATTTTAAGAAAGACTAATAGACAGATTTAGAGCAAGCAGAGGGAGTAGAACAAACATGTACATTCTAAAGGGATGTCGGGATGCCTCGTAATGCTGAAACTGCACGGAACAGCATGCAACAGGGACTCTTCTGCTGTTATGAACAGGTTTTTTGTCAATGGGCTTCCAAATGCGGTATCTTCCTGACTTGTTTTATTTTTATTTTTATTATTGAACAGCCTTTGATGAATTGACGCCATAGTGTGGACTTGCATGGTGATTTTGCATGGCCCCCACTCTCCTCACTCTTTCACAGCCCATCCAATTGCATATTGCAGAGCATGCTGTATAACCTAGTGTTGATTTTGCTCAGAAAGGGCTGGTGCACACCAAAGCAGTTCTGAAGCATTTTTTTAAAACGCTTGCAGGGGGAAAACCACTTGGCTAATGAATGAATGGGCTGGTGCACACCAGAGCGGCTCGTTTTTCACCCAAACGCAAACTCCTGTCCTGCAACATTTTTTAGATATTGGAGGCGTTTCTGCCTCAATGTTAAAGTATAGGAAAGTGGAAAACCGCTCTGAGAAAACTCTAGATCAGAGGGGATTTCCAGGCGTTTTTCTTACAGAAGCTGTTCAGTAACAACTTTACTGTAACAATATACGAAATCTGCTACACAAAAACGCTTAAAAAAAAAAAAAAAAAAAAAAAGCTAGGCATGTTTAGAAAACATCTCTAAACATGCCTAGAATCGCTCTGAAATCTGCTTCAAAAACCTCTAGCGTTAGCAGATCTGCTAGAGGTTTTTGGTGTGCACTGGCCCTGGTTTTTTGACTGGTAGCGCCAACATGTTTATGTTTTCCCCTACCTGGTCATGTGACTATACCTCTCTCTTCTTGTGCTTTACATATGCATGCTGGGATATTTTCATTACTAGAAGTTGTGGACAGCAATCAAAGGGGGACCCCTAGCTAGAAGAAAACTGAGATGGGTGGGAGGAGGTGCCCCAGGGACATAAAACATTTTAAAAACTGCATAAAATAAAAAAATGAATAAAAAAAAAATAAATAAAAAAAAAAAAAACTTACCTCAGATGAGGGATGGAATTTGAATAAAATCAAGTTTATTAGACACAAAAGACTTTGGCCTCAATTCACTAAGCTTATCTCCTGTCTTTAATAAAGAGAACCCGAGGTGGCTTTGTATAACGTTAGTGGGGCACAGAGGCTGGTTGGGCACACTAACACCAGCCTCTGTTGCCCCATGGTGTGTGTCAAAGACCCCCCTGCTCGCCGCTATACCCCCGCAATGCTGGCGACACGCAGCGTGTCGCCAGCACAATGTTTACCCTAGCGCTGTCTGTCAGCGCCGCTCCGCCGCCTCCTCCGCATCGCCGCTACCCGCCCTCGTCCCTTCCCTCACGCTGATTGGAGGGAAGGGACGAGGGCGGGTAGCGGCGATGCGGAGGAGGCGGGGGAGCGGCGCTGACAGACAGCGCTAGAGTAAACATTATGCTGGCGACGCGCTGCGTGTCGCCAGCACTGCGGGAAGGATAGCGGCGAGCAGGGGGGTCTTTGACACACACCATGGGGCAACAGAGGCTGGTGTTAGTGTGCCCAACCAGCCTCTGTGCCCCACTAACGTTATACAAAGCCACCTCGGGTTCTCTTTAATAACTCTTCTAGAGTTGTTACCATGGTGATAAGGCATGTAGTATTCAGTAAACATTTTACCTCAGGCAAACCTAAAGTTAACTCTTCTGTCTTTAAGTTAACTCTTTAATCCTTAAAATAACTCCAAAGTTAAAGACAGGCTGTTCATTAACCGTGTGAAAATAACTACAGAGGAGGTAACGTAAGGAATGAAGAGATAAGGCCCATACACATGTCGGATTTGCGCGAACGACGGGTCGTTTGAACGTTCCGTCGTTCGCACGTTTCCGCATGAAATCCGGCGTGTGTACAGACTATCGTTCGGGAGATAAGACTGGTTACCAACGATCCGCCGGGCGGATCGTTGGTAACCAGTCTTATCTCCCGAACGATAGTCTGTACACACGCCGGATTTCATGCGGAAACGTGCGAACGACGGAACGTTCAAACGACCCGTCGTTCGCGCAAATCCGACGTGTGTATGGGCCTTTAAGATAACTCTCTTACTGTGTGGAGGTAAGTGTTCTCTTGCCTTATTATCTCCAGCATGATCTTAGTGAATTGAGGCCAATGCGTTTTGCTGGCTTTACCCACTTCCTAAGGTCAATATTATTGACCTTAAAGGGAACCTATACTGAGAAGGATATGGATTTTTCCAGCATATATTTGCATTGTGAACTGCTACCTGCTGCATATGCTCTGCATCACTGTCTGTGCTGGATAATATTATACACAGGCTTGCTGCTGGAGCAGCTTGGACTTGCATATTAGACTGGATGCACTTTGTGCTTGCCATTTATAGTGTGAACGCAGTTGATTTGCTGCATGTTGAACTTATCCTGCTTATTGTTCACAGCACCAGCGTTATTTACAGCAACAGGAACTTTATTTGCAGGCCTGCTGTACAAAGTGCACTTAGGGTTAAGGCAGGGAGCGTTACCTGGAGTGGTCTCTCTCCTCTGCCAGGGTTATTACATGCAGTTGGTGATTAGGACATGTTTCCTGGGTCTAGTTAACTTATGGGAAGTTGCACTTTAGGGACAAAAACTGCGTGTATTTTTTAAGATTATTAATAAATTGGTTTATACTTTTGCAAAGATGGGTTTTTCTATTCCTTTTCATTTGTTTATTGGTGTGTTATGCACATAATATGTGCTCTATTTTTGATAGATATGGATTTTTCCTTTTAAAATAATACCAGTTGCCTGACTCTCCTGCTGATCCTGTGTCTCTAAGGGCCCGTTTCCACTATCACGAATCCGCATGAGTTATCCCCATGCGGATTCGCGTAACCAATACAAGTGGATGGCCCTGTTTCCACTTGTCAGTTTTTTGGTGCGTTTTTCTGTGCAGGATTTTTCTGCATGGTAGAGCCTGCAGTGTGGAATGCAGGCGATTCAAAGGCAATGTATTTAATAGGGGAAATCACACATGCTTTTTTTGCCGCGATTTCGCACCAAAAGTAATCTAAATTGAACCAGGCAGTGACACCCTGCCTATGCAATATCGCATGGAAAATCGCGGCAAAAAACGAACGCGGAATCACATCCGCATGCGATTTCGTCAGCGGTAGAATCCCGGCGATTCGCACCGCACTAGTGGAAACGAGCCCTAATACTTTTAGCCACAGCCCGTGAACAAGCATGCAGATCAGGTGCTCTGACTGAAGTCAGACTAGATTAGCTGCATGCTTGTTTCAGGTGTGAGATTCAACCACTATTGCAGCCAAATAGATCAGCAGGACTGCCAGGCAACTGGTATTGTTTAAAAGGAAACATCCATATCCCTCTCAGTTTAGGTTCCCTTTAAGAAGCAGGTAAGACCTCTGAAACGCATCATTTGTGTCCACTAAATTAGATTTTATAATGTCTCTTCCCTCACCTGAGGTAAGATTATTTTATCTTTAGAAACCGTTTTTAAATCTTTTATATCGCTGGGGCGCCTCTTCCCATCTATCCTTGTGCAGGCATCAAATTGCAGAGCTTATTTTTCATCTGTCTATAAGCTGCTTGGTTAGCAATAAAATAAACCACTTGTACCTGACCAAAAGCTCACTGGCCACTTCTTACAGCACTGCCTGAGCTATAGGCCGTGCACTAGAGATTAATGATTTTTTACTTACCCGGGGTTTCCTCCAGCCCCATAAGCACGGATGCGTCTCTCGCCGTCGCCTGAGTGCCCCCGTTAAGCAGGAATCAGCTCTGGTATTCGGCTCAGTGACGTCAGCAGGGGGCTTTCTGTGCATGTGCAGACCTTCTGTGCAAGCGCAGAAAATCCCGGATCGTGTCACTGAGTCAGACTGAGCCGAATACCGGGAGCTCATCACGGCTTAATGGAGGTATGCGGGAGGACGGTAAGGGACGCATCCGTGCTTATGGAGCTGGAGGAAGCCCCGGGCAAGTAAAACATCTTTCATAACGCTCATCTCTGGGTCACTTTAATGGACAACTGAAGCAAGAGGGATATGGAGGCTGCCATTTTTATTTCCCTTTAAGCAATGCCAGTTGCCTGGCTGTCCTGCTGCTCCTCTGCCTCTAATACTTTTAGTCAAGGATCCTGAACAAGCACAGGCAGGTCAGGTGTTTCTGACATTGTCAGACCTGACTAGATTAGCTGCATTCTTGTTTCAGGTTTGTGATTCAGACACTACTGCAGCCATATAAACCAACAGGGCTGCAAGGCAACTGGTATTGTTTAAAAGGAAATAAATATGGCAGCCTCCATGATCTCCTCACGTCAGTTGTCCTTTAACAACACATTTGGCCTGTGCCTTCCCACTGGCAATGCAATGTTAACAATGGGAATGATGCAATGAAAGCCCCACCCCACAGATCCTGAACATTGACTAAGAGAACCCTACACTTCTGGTCATATGATCAACATTTCAAGAAGGGTGTTTTAGCTGCAAAAGCTATCAGAGCGGCCTGCTAAGCTGTTAGATGAGATTTTTAGCCTCGTGGATGGAAATGGGTTTGAAACATACATATAACCACATGAACACATTCTTCTCCATGTAAGTATACATGCAATACATCGCAATTACCTGCTGTGATTTCAAAGAGGATCTTATCTATCTCCATTTCTGCTGCTTCTTCCATTTCATCCTGGTCCTCCATGCTTTCAAATGTGTCCTCCAACATTTCTTCTATGATACCAGCCTATAGAGAGACACCAATAAAATATATTACACACGTTATCCTATATAACAAGGTTAGGGAATGTTGGCTCTCCAGCTGTTAAGGAACTACAAGTCCCACAATGCATTGCAGGAGTCTGACAGCCACAGTCATGATTAATAAAGGCATGCTGGGATTTGTAGTTTTATCACAGCTGGAGAGCCAAGGTTCCCTACCACTGCTATAAAACAATCACTGTGGTTATGCAGCCATACAGGTCTACTCCAGAGAGGTCAATCACTGTGGTTATGCAGCCATACAGGTCTACTCCAGAGAGGTCAATCATTGTGGTTATGCAGCCATACAGGTCTACTCCGGAGAGGTCAATCACTGTGGTTATGCAGCCATACAGGTCTACTCCGGAGAGGTCAATCACTGTGGTTATGCAGCCATACAGGTCTACTCCAGAGAGGTCAATCACTGTGGTTATGCAGCTATACAGGTCACCTCCAGAGAGGTCAATCACTATGGTTATGCAGCCATACAGGTCTACTCTGGAGAGGTCAATCATTGTGGATATGCAGCCATACAGGTCTACTCTGGAGAGGTCAATCATTGTGGTTATGCAGCCATACAGGTCTACTCCGGAGAGGTCAATCACTATGGTTATGCAGCCATACAGGTCTACTCCGGAGAGGTCAATCACTATGGTTATGCAATCATACAGGTCACCTCCGGAGAGGTCAATCACTGTGGTTATGCAGCCATACAGGTCTACTCCGGAGAGGTCAATCACTGTGGTTATGCAGCCATACAGGTCACCTCCGGAGAGGTCAATCACTATGGTTATGCAGCCATACAGGTCTACTCCAGAGAGGTCAATCACTGTGGTTATGCAGCTATACAGGTCTACTCCAGAGAGGTCAATCACTGTGGTTATGCAGCCATACAGGTCTACTCTGGAGAGGTCAATCATTGTGGTTATGCAGCCATACAGGTCTACTCTGGAGAGGGCAATCACTGTGGTTATGCAGCCATACAGGTCTACTCTGGAGAGGTCAATCATTGTGGTTATGCAGCCATACAGGTCTACTCTGGAGAGGTCAATCACTGTGGTTATGCAGCCATACAGGTCACCTCCGGAGAGGTCAATCACTGTGGTTATGCAGCCATACAGGTCACCTCCGGAGAGGTCAATCACTGTGGTTATGCAGCCATACAGGTCTACTCTGGAGAGGTCAATCATTGTGGATATGCAGCCATACAGGTCTACTCTGGAGAGGTCAATCATTGTGGTTATGCAGCCATACAGGTCTACTCCGGAGAGGTCAATCACTATGGTTATGCAGCCATAAAGGGTTACTCTGGAGAGGTCAATCATTGTGGTTGTGCAGCCATACAGGTCTACTTCGGAGGTGTCAATCACTATGGTTATGCAGCCATACAGGTCTACTCCAGAGAGGTCAATCACTGTGGTTATGCAGCTATACAGGTCTACTCCAGAGAGGGCAATCACTATGGTTATGCAGCCATACAGGTCTACTCCGGAGAGGTCAATCACTGTGGTTATGCAGCTATACAGGTCTACTCCAGAGAGGTCAATCACTGTGGTTATGCAGCCATACAGGTCACCTCCGGAGAGGTCAATCACTGTGGTTATGCAGCCATACAGGTCTACTCTGGAGAGGGCAATCACTGTGGTTATGCAGCCATACAGGTCTACTCTGGAGAGGGCAATCACTGTGGTTATGCAGCCATACAGGTCTACTCTGGAGAGGTCAATCATTGTGGTTATGCAGCCAATACAGGTCTACTCTGGAGAGGTCAATCACTGTGGTTATGCAGCCATACAGGTCTACTCTGGAGAGGTCAATCATTGTGGTTATGAAGCCATACAGGTCTACTCTGGAGAGGTCAATCATTGTGGTTATGAAGCCATACAGGTCTACTCTGGAGAGGTCAATCATTGTGGTTATGCAGCCATACAGGTCTACTCTGGAGAGGTCAATCATTGTGGTTATGCAGCCATACAGGTCTACTCTGGAGAGGTCAATCACTGTGGTTATGCAGCCAATACAGGTGTACTCTGGAGAGGTCAATCACTGTGGTTATGCAGCTATACAGGTCTACTCCAGAGAGGGCAATCACTGTGGTTATGCAGCCATACAGGTCTACTCCGGAGAGGTCAATCATTGTGGTTATGCAGCCATACAGGTCTACTCCGGAGAGGTTAATCATTATGGTTATGCAGCCATACAGGTCTACTCCGGAGAGGTTAATCATTGTGGTTATGCAGCCATACAGGTCACCTCCGGAGAGGTCAATTACTATGGTTATGCAGCCATACAAGTCTACTATGGAGAGGGCAATCACTGTGGTTATGCAGCCATACAGGTCACCTCCGGAGAGGTCAATCACTGTGGTTATGCAGCTATTCAGGTCACCTCCGGAGAGGTCAATCACTGTGGTTATGCAGCCATACAGGTCTACTCTGGAGAGGTCAATCATTGTGGTTATGCAGCCATACAGGTCTACTCTGGAGAGGTCAATCATTGTGGTTATGCAGCCATACAGGTCTACTCTGGAGAGGTCAATCATTGTGGTTATGCAGCCATACAGGTCTACTCTGGAGAGGTCAATCATTGTGGTTATGAAGCCATACAGGTCTACTCTGGAGAGGTCAATCATTGTGGTTATGCAGCCATACAGGTCTACTCTGGAGAGGTCAATCATTGTGGTTATGCAGCCATACAGGTCTACTCTGGAGAGGTCAATCATTGTGGTTATGCAGCCATACAGGTCTACTCTGGAGAGGTCAATCATTGTGGTTATGCAGCCATACAGGTCTACTCTGGAGAGGTCAATCATTGTGGTTATGCAGCCATACAGGTCTACTCTGGAGAGGTCAATCATTGTGGTTATGCAGCCATACAGGTCTACTCTGGAGAGGTCAATCATTGTGGATATGCAGCCATACAGGTCTACTCTGGAGAGGTCAATCATTGTGGTTATGCAGCCATACAGGTCTACTCCGGAGAGGTCAATCACTATGGTTATGCAGCCATAAAGGGTTACTCTGGAGAGGTCAATCATTGTGGTTGTGCAGCCATACAGGTCTACTCTGGAGAGGTCAATCACTGTGGTTATGCAGCTATACAGGTCTACTCCAGAGAGGGCAATCACTGTGGTTATGCAGCCATACAGGTCACCTCCGGAGAGGTCAATCATTGTGGTTATGCAGCCATACAGGTCTACTCCAGAGAGGTTAATCATTGTGGTTATGCAGCCATACAGGTCACCTCCGGAGAGGTCAATTACTATGGTTATGCAGCCATACAAGTCTACTATGGAGAGGGCAATCACTGTGGTTATGCAGCCATACAGGTCACCTCCGGAGAGGTCAATCACTGTGGTTATGCAGCTATTCAGGTCACCTCCGGAGAGGTCAATCACTGTGGTTATGCAGCCATACAAGTCTACTCCGGAGAGGTCAATCATTGTGGTTATGCAGCTATACAGGTCACCTCCGGAGAGGTCAATCACTATAGTTATGCAGCCATACAAGTCTACTCCGGAGAGGTCAATCACTGTGGTTATGCAGCCATACAGGTCACCTCCGGAGAGGTCAATCACTATAGTTATGCAGCCATACAAGTCTACTCCGGAGAGGTCAATCACTGTGGTTATGCAGCCATACAGGTCTACTCTGGAAAGGTCAATCATTGTGGTTATGCAGCCATACAGGTCTACTCTGGAGAGGTCAATCATTGTGGTTATGCAGTCATACAGGTCTACTCTGGAGAGGTCAATCATTGTGGTTATGAAGCCATACAGGTCTACTCTGGAGAGGTCAATCATTGTGGTTATGCAGCCATACAGGTCTACTCTGGAGAGGTCAATCATTGTGGTTATGCAGCCATACAGGTCTACTCTGGAGAGGTCAATCATTGTGGTTATGCAGCCATACAGGTCTACTCTGGAGAGGTCAATCATTGTGGTTATGCAGCCATACAGGTCTACTCTGGAGAGGTCAATCATTGTGGTTATGCAGCCATACAGGGCTACTCTGGAGAGGTCAATCATTGTGGTTATGAAGCCATACAGTTCTCCTGCGGAGAGGTCAATCACTGTGGTTATGCAGCCATACAGGTCTAGTCCGGAGGGACAGAAGCGCTCATACCTATTTAAACAGTGGTTCAGCTCCTTTTATTGCCTAATAAAGCAGGCTGCCGCCGTGAAACACATTGCATTGCATACTTTGTGGAGTATTTTGTTTAAAGAAATTGTTTTCAGTGCACCTTTGACTGTTGACTTGAGTCTACTTCGGGGAGGCAAGTCCAACACTACCTCCCATTTTTAAACGTTTTCATTGTTTTATGCTGCTCCTCTGGTGACTCAGTTCTCATACTGTTTAATATCTTGAATCTACCCTCGGTTGAGCGGTGTTACCCCTTTTTCTACATCTACAGAGAGTGTCATTTTCAACCTGAGTGGGGTCGGGTCTAATCTCCCCACCTCAATTTCAGTGGTGGCCTCAGCGGTAACCCACCTTTGTGAGTACCTTATCATGCATATGAACTTACAGTGGGTTGCAAAAGTATTCAGCCCCCTTGAAGTTTTCCACATTTTGTCACATTACTGCCACAAACATGCATCAATTTTATTGGAATTCCACATGAAAGACCAACACAAAGTGGTGTACACATGAGAAGTGGAACGAAAATCATACGTGATTCCAAACATTTTTTACAAATAAATAACTGCAAAGTGGTGTGTGCGTAATTATTCGGCCCCCTTTGATCTGAGTGCAGTCAGTTGCCTATAGACATTGCCTGATGAGTGCTAATGACTAAATAGATTACACACAAGTGCACTCTAATGTCAGTACAAATACAGCTGCTCTGTGAGGGCCTCAGAGGTTGTCTAAGAGAATATTTCAACAACACCGTGAAGTCCAAAGAACACACAAGACAGGTCAGGGATCAAGTTATTGAGAAATGTAAAGCAGGCTTAAGCTACAAAAAGATTTCCAAAGCCTTGAACATCCCAAGGAGCACTGTTCAAGCGATCATTCAGAAATGGAAGGAGTATGGCACAACTGTAAACCTACCAAGACACGGCCATCCACCTAAACTCACAGGCCAAACAAGGAGAGCGCTGATCAGAAATGCAGTCAAGAGGCCCATGGTGACTCTGGACGAGCTGCAGAGATCTACATTACATCAACTATTAGTCATGCACTGTACAAAGTTGGCCTTTATGGAAGAGTGGCAAGAAGAAAGGCATTGTTAACAGAAAGCATAAGAAGTCCCGTTTGCAGTTTGCCACAAGCCATGTGGGGGACACAGCAACCATGTGGAAGAAGGTGCTCTGGTCAGATGAGACCAAAATAGAACTTTTTGGCCAAAATGCAAAACGCTATGTGTGGCAGAAAACTAACACTGCACATCACTCTGAACACACCATCCCCACTGTCAAATATGGTGGTGGCAGCATCATGCTCGGGGGGTGCATCTCTTCAGCAGGGACAGGGAAGTTGGTCAGAGTTGATGGGAAGATAGATGGAGCCAAATACAGGGCAAACTTAGAAGAAAACCTCTTGGAGACTGCAAAAGACTTGAGACTGGGGCGGAGGTTCACCTTCCAGCAGGACAATGACCCTAAACATAAAGCCAGGGCAATAATGGAATGGTTTAAAACAAAACATATCCATGTGTTAGAATGGCCCAGTCAAAGTCCAGATCTAAATCCAATCGCGAATCTGTGGCAAGATCTGAAAACTGCTGTTCACAAACGCTGTCCATCTAATCTGACGGAGCTGGAGCTGTTTTGCAAAGAATGGGCAAAGATTTCAGTCTCTAGATGTGCAAAGCTGGTAGAGACCTACCCTAAAAGACTGGCAGCTGTAATTGCAGCAAAAGGTGGTTCTACAAAGTATTGACTCGGGGCCGAATAATTACGCACACCACAATTTGCAGTTATTTATTTGTAAAAAATGTTTGGAATGATGTATGATTTTCGATCCACTTCTCACATGTACACCACTTTGTATTGGTCTTTTACGTGGAATTTCAATAAAATTGATGCATGTTTGTGGCTGTAATTTGACAAAATGTGGAAAACTTCAAGGGGGCCAAATACTTTTGCAACCCACTGTATACCCATTATCTTGACATACTGCACTGTTTGGGCTCTCAATATCTTTTTCGCTTTCAAGTACTCAGGGGCAGTCAATCATAGTGCTGCCATGCAGTCATTAAAAAGCATACTGAAGCGTGAGACTTGGTTCCCACTCGCCCCCAAAAAGTACTTGTTGGGAGTTTTTGCAAGCTCCAAGTTTGTGATTCTGACACCACTGATGCATGAAAAATCAACAGGGAAGCCAGGCCACAGGTATTGTTTAAAAGGAAATAAATATGGCAGCCGCCATATCCCTCTTAATTTAGGTGTACTGTACAGAAAGCATCCAAAACCTTTACAGATATTTAAAAAAGAGGAAGGTAAGTTTAGGCACCGATCATTAAGTCATATAACCCCTTGAAGTTGTGAGCCTCGAAAGAAAAGTATTGGGGGAGAGAGGGGGGGGGGGGTTGTGGATTTAGGGTTGAAGGATACGTTGCCAGGTACACTTTCAGGAAACAGAAGAGAATCGGTTAGACGTTCTGGAATCCATACCACTAGTCTGAATGGATGAAGAGATTCTCCTCTCTGAGCTCCAATATTCTGCTCTCACCTTCATCATCTCTTTGGACAGGTCTCTCATGGTGGCCTGGATCTCTGGGATCTTCACCAGGTTCTGCATGGCCTTCATCACCTCTGTGCTCTTCTGTAGTGATCCTGAGACCTTGAGGAGAGCTGCAACAATACAACAAGGCCAACTACAGTGAATCCTACACACACACACACACACACACACACACACACACAACATTCAAGGCTTGTAGGTTTCCGTTTGGAGTCTTCGGCTAAAGTAAACTTTGGATTGTTTCTACATTTCTGAAGAATTGAAATGTGTCTTTCTAATGTGGCTTTTCTTTGACCATAATATGGGGGCACCAAATCTGGTGCATACTGTACTATTCACTTCTGAGCACTTCTATGAAAGCTGTTATGGCTACAGGTTGAACGCTTGCCGGAGATATTCAGCCTGTGCCTTCCTCCTTGCACTTAAAGGTAACCTCCTTACGATATTACATAACTAAATATACAGTACAGCTACTTGACAGGCTGAAGGTCGATGAGGACACCATATTAGCAACAGCTAATGTAAGTTTCCTCTACCCCAATATGCCCCATTAGAGGTAGATGGAGGCAGCAGAGAGGCATCTAGTGCTAGCTAGAGGGAAGATTAGAAAGAGTGCAAATTGAGTTCCTTTAGGAATTGCTAAAATTTGTATTAACCGGGAATTATTTCTGGCACCAGGGGACTTTCTATAGACAGATAAAGGGGTTGTGCAATTGGGGCCTATTCCAGAAGGCAAAATACCATCAGGAGGCTGTCCCAAGCGCTTATGAAGACAGTCAGCTCTGTATGCCCAGTACTCAGCCGCCTGTCTTCAGAAGCACTCAGGTGAGTGCTTCCAAAGCATTCCAAGGGCTCCTAGAGGCAGAAAATTTGAACAGGGAACAGCGCTGGAACAAGTACACTGACAGAGGAACGGGAAGGCTGTATGAGATCAGAGCCTTGCCTTCTATAGGCGTGTATCTGACTTTCAAAAAAAAAAAAAAAAAGTCACTGCAGTATTGCCTTAACTTTCACGAGGATAAGAAAACCAAACGGGACAATGGCCTATATGTGGAATCTCCAGCTCTAAGGAAGAAAGACTCTTACCTAATTGATTCTTCATACTCATGAGAATGGAGTTCATGTGAGCCTTGGATGCGTAAAGTTTGCTAACCGCTCGCTTAGACTGCACCACCTCCTTTGCCAGGACGATGCAGGCCTCTCGGTTCCCTTTCTTTGCCATGTCCTTTATTGAGCGCTTGACTTTGTCTTGCTCTCGCTGGATATCTACAACACAAAGACATTTTACACACATCACTAATACTGTTACCATGTACAAAACGGGGCAGCACTTCCCTCATTACCCAGGGCCTTGTAGGCCATTATGCCTCAAAACATTTATTCTATGTGGGAGATGTGACAAAGAAGCAGCGCCAGTTAGCAGCAGAAGTTTTGAATGGTTAAGGTTAGGCGTCCGTCGGGACAGTTTTAAAGGATAACTGTAGGGAAAATAACACGGAGGCTGCCATATGTATTTCCTTTTAAACAATACCAGTTGCCTGGCAGCCCTGCTGGTCTATTTGACCACTGGCTTCCTATCCAGTCCAGAATCAGATTCAAGATACTGTGTCTGACCTACAAATCTGTCCACAAAACCTGTCCAACCTACATTTCTGATCTTACCGCCCCCTGCATCACCCAGTCCCATGCACGCCTCCAAGACTTCTCAAGAGCCGCTCCAACACTATGGAACTCCCTACCTCCACCCATTAGGGCAGCCCCCTCCTTCAACATCTTCAAGAAAGCCCTCAAAACTCACCTTTTCACTCTGGCCTACCACCCCTCACAAGTGCTCTAAACCCACAGCTGAACTCTGATCCCCTACCTTTCGTGTCCTTACCTCACCATCTAGATTGCAAGCCTTTGGGCAGGGTCCTCCTCCTTTTGTGTCCTATCTGATCATGCACCTCCATTACTGTGCACCCATGCTATGCATCTGAGTGAACCTAACTTGCCTAATCTCCATGCTCCCATCCAGTGACTGACTAAGCATTACCTTGTACTCATACTGTGCTGTGTGATCCGGTTTTCTTGTATTCCTGTATTGTCATATTGCTGTATGTCACCCCTAAATATTGTCTGTAACCTTAACTAATGTACAGCGCTGCATAATAAGTTAGTGCTTTATAAATACAATAAATAAATGTGAGACTAGGGTTAGGTTTATTTGTAGTAAAATATCTGTATTTACCGATATTTTACTACTGTATTTTCCACTTTCAAAACATAGAATATCTGTTAATTTACAGGTGTTCTACTAATTGAAATTGGGCACTCAAATTTCCCCGCACCTCTTTTTTATGCACGTATGTGACCACTGACTTAGCCACTAGGACTATAATGCATGAGTGTAACCAGAAGTGCCGGCATCATGCCTTCCTACCCATTATGGTGGCCTGGTCTAATAGTAGCCTTATGCCCTGTAAAAAGCTACCGCTCTAATATGGAATGCACCACAACTTTAAAGGGAACCCGAGGTGAGAGGGATATGGCGGCTGCCATATTTATTGTAAACAATGCCAGTTGCCTGGCCTCTCTGATGATCTTCTGGCATAAATAGTGCCCGAGTCAAAACCCTGGAACAAGCATATGGTTAATCCAGTAAAACCTGAGTCAGAGTACCTGATCTGCATGCTTGTTTAGGGTCTATGGCTAAAAGTATTAGAGAAACAGGATCAGGAGGACAGCCAGGCAACTGGTATTGTAAAAGGAAAAAAAATATGGCAGCCTCCATATTCCTCTCACCTCAGGTTCCTTTTAACCACCTGAGCGGTATGGATGAGCTCAGCTCGCCCATACCGCCACAGGGGATCGCATGGCCCAAGGTGTTTTTTTTTTTTTTTATAAAAATCGTGTGAGATCATGTAGCTAGCACTCCGCCGGCACCCTCTGATCCCCCCCATCGCCGCCGGCACCCTCTGATCCCCCCCCGATCACCGCCGGCACCCTCTGATTCCCCCCCCCCCCCCCCCCCGATCGCCGCCGGCACCCTCTGATCCCCCCCGATCGCCGCCGGCACCCTCTGATCCCCCCCCCTCGATCGCCGCCGGCACCCTCTGATCCCCCCCCCTCGATCGCCGCCGGCACCCTCTGATCCCCCCCGATCACCGCCGGCACCCTCTGATCCCCCCCCCCCCCTCGATCGCCGCCGGCACCCTCTGATCCCCCCACCGATCGCCGCCGGCACCCTCTGATCCCCCTTCCCCCCCCCCCCCCCCGACCGCCGACAGCACCCTCGGACCCCCCCCCCACCGATCGCCGCCGGCACCCTCTGATCCCCCCCCCGATCGCCGCCGGCACCCTCTGATCCCCCCCCCCCCCGATACCCTCCGATCGCCGCCCTTATACATACCTCCCCCAGAACCCACGATGGTGCAGCCTCTCCAATAGCCTCCAGGCGTCGCTATGGGGAGGATCGGGACCGCGCATTACATCATGACGTCGATGACATCAGACGTCATGTCTGATCGTCGCCATAGCGACGACAGATGCTGTTCAGGGAAGTTGCAGTTCTCGCGGGATCGCGGCTAGGTTAATATCGGGGGGATCAGAGCGGTGCCGGGGACTTGGGGCACATGTGTAGAAAGCCTAGTGCTAGCTACACTATAAAAAACAAATTTAACACAAAAATTTCCCTCCTTCGGACGCATGGCCGCAAAAATAGAACGCTAGGGTGGTTAAGTGTACTTGATGGAAAAAAAGTGCCCCTAAGAGGTACATACCTTGGGAGGGGGAAGATATCCTTTAAAGGACAAAATAAGTGAGAGGTATATGGAGGCTGGCATATTTATTTCCTGTTGAACAGCACCAGTTGCCTGGCAGCCCTGCTGATATATTTGGCTGCAGTAGTGTCTGAATAACACCAGACTCAAGCATGCATTATCTGACAATAATTAGAACAGCTGATCTGCATTTGCTTGTTCAGGGTTTATGGCTAAAAGTATTAGAGGCAGAGGATCAGCAGGGCTGCCAGGCAACTATAATTGTTTAAAAGGAAATAAATATGGCAGCCTCCATATACCTCTCACTTCAGGTTCCTGTTAAATGCTATTAGATGTCTGTGGCGCAGGAATATAGGGAAACAAAAATGCCTATAAAAACGTACAAGGCAGATGGAAGTATTTTGGTACTAAAGTGCCTTTAAACCTCTGTGGTGTATGGATGTGGAAACGCAGAAATGCCTACAGACGTCCGGGGCAGTCTAAAGGTGGCCATACATTAGTCGATGGCCACCAGAACAACCATTTTTCCGAACGACTCTCATAAAACCTACACTTAGGAGCGTCTGCGTTATAGAGTCAGACTGTTGGCCTGGGAGTGTCAAATTCCCATCATCACCTCGACAGCAGAGAAACCAGTCCTTCTGCGCAGAGGCGAGTTATAAAACGGTGTGCAAACAAAAGGCACAAGGTGAGGTCACTACTTAATCACAAGACTTCTCATATCAGGATGACTAATGATTCCATTTATGAGGCATGTCAGAAACCAGGACACACAGGGACTGAGTAAAGCTGGAGAGCAGAGGAAAACACTGGAGAACATACCCCACACAGGCACAACATTAGCAATGTTCAAGGGAGTCTGAAGTCCCCCCAAACATACCTCTTTTTTACTGGCCAGTTATTTTAAGCAATAAGATCATAGCTGAAACGCCCCATTCCTGCGGCAGAACAAGGTCTTAATCCCCCGAAATCCCAGGGGAGAATTCGGGGCTCCTTCAGGAGTAGAGGCAGAGCTTTGCGCAGTAGCTCTGCCTCTGTTTGCGTCAATCTCCGCCTCTCCCGGTCTTCTTTCACTGAGAGGGGTGGGGAGAGGCGGAGATTGATGCAAGCAGAGGCAGAGCTACAGTGCAAAGCTCTGCCTCCCCCGGGCAGCAAAATCCTCGACCAGGAAAGTCGTGGAATTTTGTCCCAGGCTTTTGTGGGTATAAATATCACGTTCTGCCGCGGGGATGCAGGGTTTCAGCTATGATCTGATTGCTTAACCATCTTAGCGGTATGGACGAGCTCAGCTCGTCCATCACCGCCGATGGCTGCCGCTCAGGCCCTGCTGGGCCGATTTTGCTCAAATAAAGAGCAGCACACGCAGCCGGCACTTTGCCAGCCGCGTGTGCTGCCCGATCGCCGCCGCTCTGCGGCGATCCGCGGCGAAAGAGGGTCCCCCCAGCCGCCTGAGCCCTGCGCAGCCGGAACAAATAGTTCCGGCCAGCGCTAAGGGCTGGATCGGAGGCGGCTGACGTCAGGACGTCACTCCGCTCGTCGCCATGGCGACAGGAGAAGCCAAACACGGAAGGCTGCTCATTGCGATCGGAAGAACGCCTCCGGAGCGCCATCTAGTGGGCTTTCATGCAGCCAACTTTCAGTTGGCTGCATGAAATAGTTTTTTTTTTATTTAAAAAAAACCCTCCCGCAGCCGCCCTGGCGATCTTAATAGAGCGCCAGGGTGGTTAATAAAACTGGTCAGTAAAAAGGAGATATTTTTATGGCTTCAGACTCTAAGTCACGTGCTCACAAACAGTCATACCTTATAGGGAAGCAATACAGATTAGCATTCTGGAAAGCCTTACACTTAGTATCTTTTTTGAATTCCATTTGTTTCAATATTCATATTGAACATGTTCTACTTTCAAAAGCAGCGTATTATTAAAGAAGGTTACAGGTTGGTGGATTAAATATTTCAAGCACCCACTATGGGAATTGTGAAGAACTGGAAAAAGCCATGAGTGGACTCCCCCGAAGTAAAGAATAGAATTATACAGGAGCACAAAAGAAATATCATTAAATATCACTAATTTTGCCTTAGGAAAAAAGGAGTATGAGACCTCGGTCTCTCGTCGTATTTTGCATCTTAAATCATCGCAGCTGTGCTGGTTTGTCATAGACAGTGTCCCCTTCCTACCTAGGGGTCGTGACAGAAAACAAAAAGGATACTTTTGCAGCTTGAGGCAAGATGGATTAGGAGGTTCAATTGTGTTCACCCAAATGGCCTTAATGAGAGCCTGAGTCTTAGGCCACATACACACATCAGACCATAGTCTTTTGAAACTGAAAGATCACAGACCAATCTTACCACCCTTCATGTAGTATGAGAGCCATACTCTACACAGTCTTTTCTATGGAGCTGAACTCCCCATCAGAAAAAAAATCTTTGCAAGATGCTGCACACAAAGATGCTGTACAGACACAAAAGATCAGTATCTGCAAAAGATCTGTTCCTGCCAAAGATCCGTTCCTGCAAATTGCAATGATAGTCTGTGAGATCTGCAGATCATCATACACACATGATTTAACTGACATTCATCTGCAGATCAGATCCACCAGGATGGATTTTCAGATCTGCAGATGATTGCTTGATCTGCAGATGGATGTCAGTTAACCTCCTTAGCGGTAACCCCGTGTGTGACACGGGGTAAGCCGCCGGAGGGTGCCGCTCAGGCCCTGCTGGGCCGATTTAAATAATTTTTTTTTTGCTGGACGCAGCTAGCACTTTGCTAGCTGCGCCAGCACCCCGATCGCCGCCGCCGCGCGCCCGATCGCCGCTATCCGGTGCGGCGCGCCCCCCCCCCCCCCCGCCGGACCCCGTGCGCAGCCTGGCCAATCAGTGCTAGGCAGCGCCGAGGGTTGGATCCGGAGTCCCAATGACGTCCCTGACGCCATGGCGACGGGGGAAGCCCTCCAGGAAATCCCGTTCTTTGAACGGGATTTCCTGATCGGAGATCGCCGAAGGCGATCGAAGCGGGCGGGGGGATGCCGCTGAGCAGCGGCTATCATGTAGCGAGCCCTGGGCTCGCTACATGATTTAAAAAAAAAAAAAAATTTTAAAACTGCTGCGCTGCCCCCTGGCGGTATTTTTCATACCGCCAAGGGGGTTAAACAAGGTGTGTATGATGATCTGCAGATCTCATAGACCATGAATGCAATTTGCAGGAATGGATTTTTGGCAGGAAAAGATCTTTTGCAGATACTGATCTTTTGTGTCTGTACAGCATCTGTGTGTGCAGCATCTTGCAAAGATTTTTTTCTGATGGGGAGTTCAGCTCCATAGAAAAGACTGTGAAGGTATGGCTCTCATACTACATGAAGGGTGATAAGATTGGTCTGTGATCTTTCATTTTCCAAAGACTATAGTCTGATGTGTGTATGAGCCTTAACATGATTTCTTTGATTTTTCAACATTGGGCTAGAGCAGGCATGGGCAAACTTGGCCCTCCAGCTGTTACGGAACTACAACTCCCACAATGCATTTGCCTTTATGAGTCATGACTGTGGCTGTCAGACTCCTGCAATTCATTGGTAAGGGGAGACAGAGAGCGCTCCGATGGTGCATTACCACAAATAAATGTTTTAAGCACACAACAATATTTGCACTTACAATATATAAACTAATACTGCGCCTTGCATAGCCCGGGCTGGAGGTGTGGATGGAATCACACAGGAGCGTCCTTCTGCGGGGAGCGGTGCGCAGTGACTGCTGTCTGACGTCACTACCGGTTTCGGCGTAAGTCCACGCCCCCCTTGACCTGAGGAAGGCGTGGACTTACGCCGAAACCGGTAGTGACGTCAGACAGCAGTCACTGCGCACCGCTCCCCGCAGAAGGACGCTCCTGTGTGATTCCATCCACACCTCCAGCCCTGGCCAGGCTGGAACGTACTGAGGCGACCAACTGACGGGCTATGCAAGGCGCAGTATTATTTTATATATTGTAAGTGCAAATATTGTTGTGTGCTTAAAACATTTATTTGTGGTAATGCACCATCGGAGCGCTCTCTGTCTCCCCTTACCCTTCTGTTTTTACCAGTGACTGGCCCCATCCAGCACAAGAGAGCTGCACCGAGGGTACATTTAAAAGGGCCAATACTGTATTGTTGAGCGCAAGTGTTAAAAAAACTTTTGCTCCTGCAATTCATTGTCGGACTAGTAGTTCCGTAACAGCTGGAGGGCCGAGTTTGCCCATGCCTGGGCTAGAACGAAGTTGGGGTGCCTAGGCACCTGCTCAATACGGTTCATACAGTTGGTAATAGAGTTCTGGATTATCAGAACATTACAAAATATTAACAAAACATGAGAAATACAGTCATCCAGAACAATTTCAATGAACTGCTAACTTCCTGAAGTCTCATGGCTATGCTAAAGTAAAACAGAAAATTGCAGAAATTTGAGCTCTGAGGTGTCCCACAATGCATCACTGCTGAATTTGCTAATCATCCCATTGATGTCCTTGAAAGCCAAACATACCTCCAGAACTGACAGAATGCAATGATGTGTCAGCTGGTTAATTGTACAGAGCCACAATAACCCAACATGCATACAGACTGTTTCGCATTGGTTGACCCTCATCAGTTATATCGATGATGTGCTTGTCGTGTGGAGGGGTACAGCAGCAGAGTTTGCAGAGTTTGTCACAGTCCTAAATAACAACAGGCGTAATATTCGTCTAACATTCACAGTGGATCCAGAAAGAATTACTTTCCTGGATCTGGAAATTGTGAAGAGTGGTAATAGGCTGGTGACAAGCACTTTTCGAAAACCCACTGCTGGTAACACTATCCTACATGCGGGAAGCCACCATCCGGAGTCAGTGATTGCTGGCATCCCCACGGGACAGTTTTTAAGGATCCGACGAAATCGCGCGGATGTGGAACAATTTAAGCGAGAAGCGGAAGAAATGTTTAGGCGTTTCCGGGAACGTGGGTACTCAAATCGTTTGTTGCGACGTAGTTATAATAAGGCGCTACACACCGATCGGGAAACCTTGCTTTGCCCCGTGCTCGTTCCCCCGCTGATGGTTGGGAGGGAACTGGGTACTGTAGGATAGTGACACAGTACAATGCGCACTGGGAAAAATTGAATCTGATTCTTCGTGGGTGTTGGGACATTTTACAATTGGACCCAAAAATTTTAAAAAAATTGTGGGTCCTAGGCCTTTGGTGACGGCACGTCATGCCAAGAACCTGAGGGATGCTTTGGTGAAATCTGAACTACCACGAATAGAAGGGGGTACATGGCTGGACCGTGTTCCGCATCCAAAGGGTATGTACCGGTGTGGGTCATGTAGGGGGTGCCCCTTTGTAATGAGAACTGATAATTTCTCCTCCCAAGATGGATCTAGAAATTACAAGTTGAATAATTTGCTCAGGAATCATTATAGTGGAGTCTGTCTTCTCTGATGTCTTTTCAAGCCCAAGCCCGCCCCCTTCTGGCTCTGCTATATTGACTCAGCTGTCAAGATTCCTGAGCAAAGCCAGACTGAATGCTCAGTCGGGATTTTATCAGGGCTGATAACAAGCTGAGCTGTAAAGAATGAAACAGAGAGCAGGGTAGGTGTTTTCTCTAATGTTCCCACTGATTTATATGGTAAAATACGTGAGGGTGCTTCGTCTCTGGTTCACTTTAAAGCAATACCAGTTGCCTGGCTGTCCTGCTGATCCTCTGCCTCTAATACTTTTAGCCATAGACCCTGAATAGACATGCAGCTGCATAGGAAGGAGGAGAACAATGTTCTCAGCCAGCGCTCTTACAAATCAATCCGCCAGGCTAATCGCTGGCCGAGGCACCAGGAACCGCTATACATACTAGATTCTCGGTAGAGGAGGTCATTTTCGGCCACCTCAGCCGGGTTTATTCTATGCACAGAGCTTTAGTCTTACCTCTAATTTGTCTGTCAATCACTCGCATTTCTTTCCGAATCTTAAGTGACCACTCATTGACCTAGGTGAAAAAACAAAACAGTTTGTACAGGTTCGCAATGTAGATACAAAGTTACATATGTTCCTACCATGTACCTAAGTTACAGACAGACAGCGTCATTATACAGATACCCCATTATTATTATTATTTTGGATTTATAGGATTTATATAGCGCTGACACGCTGTATAATACTAAAATGTACAACATGGACAGCTAAAAGGCCCATATGCAATTAAAGTGAACCTCCGGACTAAAAATCTACTCAGCAGCACTGAAAAGGCTAGGGGCTTGATTCACAAAGCGGTGCTAACCTACTTAGCACGTCTAAAGTCTTTAGACGTGCTAACCAGGGTGCTATGTAGGTTAGCACCGGATTTCTCAATCAGATCGCGTGCTAACTTCCAAAGTCCTATGCGCGCTAAGTCCCATAGGCTTTAATGGGCACTTCGCGCGGAGCGCCCTGCGCTCTGTGCAGTGCGCGCATAAATTTTTGTGCGCATAAAGTTTTGCGCGCATAAAGTTTTGCGTGCATAAAGTTTTGCACGCGAAAAGCTCGTTTAGACGTGCTAAGGGGGTTTTCACAGGCGTGCTAACTAGGGCTGTGGAGTCGGAGTCATGGAGTCGGGCAATTTTGGGTGCCTGGAGTCAGAGTCGGGAAAAAATGCACCGACTCCGACTTCTAATGAATTTGTAACTGTAAGTAAAATAGAAAATATGATAAAATGTTCTATTTCTCAGATAATAGTCATTAAAAATAATGTATATATGCAGTATATATACAGTAATAGCTGTGCTTAGTCCACAAAAATGAAATAAACTCAAAATTAGTTACTTGTGCTGCTTCAATAAAGCAGTCCCCGTATTTTTAAGGTCAGATATACTGTACATATCTGATTGTGACTGTATATATGATGTGTACACAGGAATCTCTTATATATACTAAATAACATCTATGCTGTAAGAATAAAGCCTGATGTGTAGCCGTGTCACTAATAGAGATGGTCAACTAGATGGAAATAATTCTGCATTGATGCTGATTTATGCAAATGTATGCACTCCCTTTGCTGATGAAATCAAATAATTTGATATGTTGTTAAAATTTGGTTTGGTGACTACAAATTAAAGGGTAACTGAGACGGATGAAAAGTAAAGTTTTATACATACCTGGGGCTTCCTCCAGCCCCCTTCAGGCTAATCAGTCCCTCGCTGTCCTCCACCACCCGGATCTTCTGCTATGAGTCCTGGTAATTCAGCCAGTCAGCGCTGTCCGGTTGCATGCCGCTCCCACAGCCAGGAACATTCTGCACCTGCGCAATAGTGCTGCACAGGTGTAGTATGCTCCTGGCGGCGGAGTGTGTGCATGCGCACTACGCCCGACTGGCTCAAGTACCTGGACTCATAGCAGAAGATCCAGGTGGTGGAGGACAACGAGGGACTGATTATCCTGAAGGCGGCTGGAGGAAGCCCCAGGTATGTATAAAACTAATTTCATCTGTCTCAGGTTTACTTTGTTACACAGTAGTACTATACTCTACATATGCACTCCCCACAGAGCTGCAGGGAATCCACTGAGAATGCTGTGCACATTGAACACAGAGGTGTTGTCTGTTTACAATCTCCTCATTCCCCTGCAGAGTACCTGCACATCATTCTTACATGTTCCCACACTTACATTGCCTAGGGCCTGATAGATGTTCTTTGTTCCGGTTTGTACCTTTTACAAGTACTCTTACCAAGGACTAGTTTTAGTCTAAAGGGAATAAATATAGTAGTCTACATATCCTTCTCACTTCAGTTGTCTTGTAAAATTCCTAAGCGTTGGCAGTTAAGAGACGAATTTCATGTTACATACTTTTAATCAACAAAATTGTAATATGCATATTAGAGGAGTCGGAGTTGAGGAGTCGGAGTCGGTGGAATCCTAAACTGAGGAGTCGGAGTCTGTGGATTTTTGGACCGACTCCACAGCCCTGGTGCTAACAGTTAGCACCGCTTTGTGAATCAAGCCCTTGGTGTTTCTTTAACAGTGTCACAGCATCAGAACTTTGTTTTTCTTACCAAAGCATCATTTTTAGCTGTATTTTTAGCTAAGCTCCACCCATCAAAGAAAAAAAGCCCAGGCTTTTTTTCCCCTGATGCTGTGCAGAGCATGATGGGATTTCGTATGTTTTTTATTCACGTTGCCTAGCAACTGGGAGAGGTGATCAGGACACAGGACAGTTGGAACTGTGTCTCATGCTCCCTGTCACCTCCTTTCAACCAAAAAGATGGCTGCCCTCATGAAATGACAAACATTTGCCTGTTCTTTTAAAACAGTGTGGGTAAGAGATTATATTACCTATATTTTAATTAACATAACTAATGTAACTTAATGACAGTATGTTTGTTTAGGCTGAAGTTCCTCTAACTTTTTCTCCTGAGTTTCCTCCTAGGACCTAGGTGATGTTTTCAAAATTGTCAATAAACTGCTCTTTAAACCACCAGCAAGTGAGAAAATACTCAAAATAATTTTGATAGTACTTTTTCACCAACTTTTGGTACTTTTTCAATTAGAAAGTGCTGAAAAGTTATTTTAAGAATAAGCCAAAATATTATCTCCTAGGAGAAAAGGCAGAAAAAAATAAAGTTGATTGCATATGGGCCGATGGGTTAGAGATAAACAACAAACATGTCAGCGATGCATTATACATGAAGGTGGAAAATATGTAACCACATAACACAGTAGTGATGACACCTAAGGCGAGAAAGCTCGGCCCAAATGAGCTTACATTGCACACCATGTGACGATTACTGCATAATGTCATGTTCCAAACTTAGAGTCATTATATATAGAGTGTAAGATAAGCATAAGTAGTATACAGAGCCATACTGTACAATACAGAAAATATGCCACAATCACACAGCTACAGTGTCATGTATGATATACAAAATACATCAAGCTGTGGTATTAGGGCTTGGCTACAAATCATGGGGCTGCTCCATGGGAAAATACTGATGCCCCCCCCTGATATAGATTAATTTAGCCAATGATGTTTTCTTTCTGCCCTCCCCATGAATAAGTGGACAAAGCAGCATACACTTACATATAAAGTACAACGCATACAGTGCAGGGACACCATCACCCTAGGCTCTGGATCTGCGAGTACCCACTGATGTCCCCAATTCCCACACTGTATACTAAACATTTAGGACAACTGAAGACAGGGGATTATGGAGTCTGCCATATAGGGCTTAGGGGGACATAAATGGGTGTAGATTTTTAAAAGGACCACTATCGCGAAAAAGTGTAAAATTTAAAGTACATTTAAACACACACAAATAAGAAGCACATTTTTTCCCAGAGTAAAATGAGACAAATAACTTTTCTCCTATGTTGCCGTCACTTACAGTAGGTAATAGAAATCTGACAGAACCAACAGGTTTTGGATCAGCTCATTTCCTCATGGGGCATTCTCAGCATGGCCTTTATTCTTTATAAAGACATTCCCTGAAAAGGATTTACACAAATATGCTAGCCAGCCTCCCTGCACAGTTTTTTGGGCAGTTGGATGGAGCAAATGCCATTTACTAAGTGATTTTGAAAATAAGTAAATCTTGAGAACCTCCCATGAGGAAATAAGCTGGTCTAAAACCTGTTGGTACTGTCAGATTTCTATTACCTACTGTAAGTGACAGCAACCAAGTAGAAAAGTAATTTATGCCTCATTTTAATCTAGGAGAAAATGTACTTATTTGTATATGTTAATATATACTACACATTTTACACGATACTGGTTAAGGAAACTAAATGTTGAAAGCTTGTCAAGCAAACCCCCTCCTAAGGGAGATTTTTCAACTGTAAGCTTTCAACTGTAAGACTTTCCTTACCTACGGGTTCCGCTCTGTTCCCCCCCCCCCCCCCCACCTATATCTTCTCTTGCTCTGTACCACAAAATTGCAGGTTGAAAATTATATAGCATGCCCCAGCTACCGCAATACATGCCGGGAGATGTAACCACATCGGTGGACTACATCTCCTGGCATGCATCGTGGTGGCCGGGGACATGCTAGATCATCAAGAGAATTTCAACCTGCGGCACAGGACAGAGAAGGGGTTTCCATATGGAGAGGGGGCTACAGAGCAGCCCTCGTAGGGAAGTAAATGCTTGCTGCACCATAGAAGCCTATACAGTTTGCAAACCTGCCTTAAAGTGAACCTCCGGACTAAAAATCTACTCAGCAGAACTGAAAAGGTTTGGTGTTTCTTTAACAGTTTCACAGCATTACAACTGTTTTTCTTACCAAAGCATCATTTTTAGCTGCATTTTTAGCTAAGCTCTACCCATCAAAGAAAAAAAGCCTGGGCTTTTTTTCCCTGATGCTGTGCAGAGCATGATGTCCTATGTTGTTGTTCACGTTGCCTAGCAACTAGGAGGGGTGATCAGCACACAGGACAGTTGGAACTGCAGCTCCCTGTCACCTCCTTTCAACCAAAAAGATGGCTGCCATCATGAAATCAAACATTTGCCTGTTCTTTTAAAACAGTGTGGGTAAGAGATTATATTACCTATCTATTTTAATTAACATAACTAATGTAACTTAATGACAGTATTTTTGTTTAGGCTGGAGTTCCTCTTTAAGCTGAATACTCACCTGAAGATGGATTGGGGAACCTCACAGCAATGCCACCTGACTAAGAGGGTTCCCTGATCCATCTTCCTACCTGCAGGAACACACGACAGGCCCGAACGGGGTACTTTGTGTGGAAGTGGTCTGGGATCTTAAAGATCCGATCTGTCATGATAGTCGTAATCGTCGCCCTGTGTTGCAAAAGGTCATTCAGTTTACCGCGTGCAAGATCGCTGAAGGGATTTCTTGTTATTTGAAAAAAAAAAAAAATCACACAAAAATACGCAACATGGGTACGAAGCTTTAGGGGGAGGTTTGTTTAATACGCTTGCTGCTCATAGGAGCACCCGAGTGCTCGGTATACTTTAACCACTTTCGCACAGCATGTCTTTGGCCCCTTAAAGGACAACTGAAGAGAGAGATATGCTCCCCTCTGCCTCTAATACTTTTAGCCATAGACCTGGAACAAGCATGCAGCAGATCAGGTGTTTCTGACATTATTGTCAGATGACAAGATTAACTACATGCTTGTGTCTGGTATTATTCAGACACTTCTGCAGCCAAAAAGACCAGCAGGGCTGCCAGGCAACTGGTATTGTTTAAAAGGAAATAAACATGGCAGCCTCCATAGTCTTCTCACTTCAGTTTTCCTTTAAAGCGTTAGGCTGGGTTCACACTATGCCAGAACAGTGCCATATTCATTCTGACTGATGCGCTGTCCCGTTTATACAGTCTGCTTAACTTCCTAACAGAGGCTGTGTGGCAGCTGATTGGTGCTCACACCAAGAAAGGAAAAATTCCCAATCAAAAATCGATTAACAATGCCCTAGTTATATATTAACCTAATCAAACAATTGATATTTTATAAATGTCTAATTGTCTATGCCTAACCTAAGGCTGCGTTTTTGCACCCAATAAGCCACAAATCAGGATCAAGCTTGATCCTTTGGGGCAGTGATCTGCAAACTTGGCTCTCCAGCTGTTAAAGAACTACAAGTCCCACAATGCATTGCGGGAGTCTGACAGCCACAGTCATGATTCATAAAGGCAAATGCATTGTGGGACTTGTAATTCCTTAAAGAGAATCTGTATTGTTAAAAATCACACAAAAGTAAACATACCAGTGCGTTAGGGGACATCTCCTATTACCCTCTGTCACAATTTCGCTGCTCGCCGCCGCATTAAAAGTGGTTAAAAACAGTTTTAAAAAGTTTGTTTATAAACAAACAAAATGGCCACCAAAACAGGAAGTAGGTTGATGTACAGTATGTCCACACATAGAAAATACATCCATACACAAGCAGGCTGTATACAGCATTCCTTTTGAATCTCAAGAGATCATTTGTGTGTTTCTTTCCCCCTGCATCTCTCATGCACTGAAGTTTCAGGCTGCTCGTTTCTTCCTGCAAACAGCTTTGCCTTTGTCTGTAATTCTTCAGTATGGCCTAGTGCACACCGGAGCGTTTCCGCTGCAGTTTGCGATCTGCTTGCGGGTGCGGATCCGCTAGGGTAATGTATTTCAATGGGCTGGTGCACACCAGAGCGGGAGGCGTTTTGCAGAAACGCATACTCCCGGGCTGCTGCAGATTTTGGATTGCGGATGCGTTTCTGCCTCAATGTTAAGTATAGGAAAACCGCAAACCGCTCTGAAAAACGGCACTTCAGAGCGGTTTGCCAGGCGTTTTTTGTTACAGTAGCTGTTCAGTAACAGCTTTACTGTAACAATACATGAAATCTACTACACCAAAACCGCTACACAAAACCGCAAAACGCTAGCTGAAACGCTACAGAAAAATAAGAAAAAGCGTTTCTAAATCTGCTAGCATTTTGCGGATCTGCTAGCGGTTTTTGGTGTGCACTAGGCCTATGTGAAAGCCCAGCCAGCTCAGAGGACGATTTATCCAGCTTGTAAAAGATAAGAGAGAAGAGAGAAGCTGCCCTAATCTAAACAATACACAGGCAGTGTGCATAGAGGGGCCTGGAAGGGGGAGTTCATATCAGAACCACAACACTGAGGAACTTGGCAGCCTTCCAGACACAGGCCGACAAGTCTGACAGGGGAAAGATACATTGATTTATTACAGAGACTGTTATAGTAGAAAGTGCTGCAGTAAGCCAGAACACATTAGAATAGCTTTTGGAACTAGTAGGATGATAAAAAACAGGATGCAATTTTTGTTACGGAGTCTCTTTAACAGCTGGAGAGCCAAGTTTGCAGATCACTGCCCCAAAGGATCAAGCTTGATCCTGATTTGTGGCTTATTGGGTGCAAAAACGCAGCCTTAGGTTAGGCATAGACAATTAGACATTTATAAAATATCAATTGTTTTATTAGGTTAATTTGGGGAATACTGCAGATCACGAGTGGTGTACAGACACATCTGTTTGTATGGAGAAGGAAGAAGAGATGGCAGCTTGTCAGAAGATGGAGCAGTTTCTGGCAGGCAGTGTGAGAAACTATTCAGTCAGCGGTCTCTGTCGCTAAAGATCTGCAGTGCTGGATCTTTATGAAATGCTGCGGGACAACGATACACAGGCTAGATTCTCAGGGGCAAGACAGTCTTTAACAGCTGCCTCGGTCAGTCATCTACTCTGTGCTTATTCCTTAGAGCGAACATAAAATTAGTAACAACAAAAAAACACTACAATTAGTAGTTAGGGAGGGAGGAAAGGCTGCTGAAATCCTGCAGAAGAAATGTTATGTCACATTTATAGGGACCCAAATAGAAGGGCTTTTGGGAGCTAGTCTAGTTTTGGTTGACCCAGCAGAAAACCTCATAGGGAAATTCTGCTAACGTGATTGGGTGAACAGCACCGTTTCCTACTGCTAGGTTTCCAATAGGTTGTAGTAAGCTACGCCCACACTGGTCAGCCAATCACAACACTTAGTGCTGTAGAGGATGCTGCAATTGGAGAACATTTCCCTATCAGGTTTCCTGCTGGTCCCCTAATCTAGACTAGCACTGAATTAAGAAATTAAGAAAAAGGGACACATTCAAGAAACAGCCGAATGCGCCTGGACCATAGGACTGCAACAGGGGTGTACGTGTACCGGGGGGGGGTCACTGGAGGATTGGAGAGGACCAGGGAGATGGCGAAGGAGCCCACAGCCTAAAAGGAGCTGGAGGAAGCCCCATGTAAGTATACAGTGGGTTGCAAAAGTATTCGGCCCCCTTGAAGTTTTCCACATTTTGTCATATTACTGCCACAAACATGCATCAATTTTATTGAAATTCCGCATGAAGGACCAACACAAAGTGGTGTACACATGAGAAGTGGAACGAAAGTCATACATGATTCCAAACATTTTTTACAAATCAATAACTGCAAAGTGGTGTGTGCATAATTATTCAGCCCCCTTTGATCTGAGTGCAGTCAGTTGCCAATAGACATTGCCTGATGAGTGCTAATGACTAAATAGAGTGCACCTGTGTGTAATCTAATGTCAGTACAAATACAGCTGCTCTGTGAGGGCCTCAGAGGTTGTCTAAGAGAATATTGGGAGCAACAACACCGTGAAGTCCAAAGAACACACAAGACAGGTCCAAGACAGGTCAGGGATCAAGTTATTGAGAAATTTAAAGCAGGCTTAGGCTACAAAAAGATTTCCAAAGCCTTGAACATCCCAAGGAACACTGTTCAAGCGATCATTCAGAAATGGAAGGAGTATGGCACAACTGTAAACCTACCAAGACAAGGCCATCCACCTAAACTCACAGGCCGAACAAGGAGAGCGCTGATCAGAAATGCAGTCAAGAGGCCCATGGTGACTCTGGACGAGCTGCAGAGATCTACAGCTCAGGTGGGAGACTCTGTCCATAGGACAACTATTAGTCATGCACTGTACAAAGTTGGCCTTTATCGAAGAGTGGCAAGAAGAAAGGCATTGATAACAGAAAGCATAAGAAGTCCCGTTTGCAGTTTGCCACAAGCCATGTGGGGGACACAGCAACCATGTGGAAGAAGGTGCTCTGGTCAGATGAGAGCAAAATGTAACTTTTTGGCCAAAATGCAAAAAGATATGTGTGGCGGAAAACTAACACTGCACATCACTCTGAACACACCATCCCCACTGTCAAATATGGTGGTGGCAGCATCATGCTCGGGGGGTGCATCTCTTAAGCAGGGACAGGGAAGCTGGTCAGAGTTTATGGGAAGATGGATGGAGCCAAATACAGGGCAAACTTGGAAGAAAACCTCTTGGAGACTGCAAAAGACTTGAGACTGGGGCGGAGGTTCACCTTCCAGCAGGACAATGACCCTAAAGCCTAGTACACACTAGCAATTTTGATAGGCCAATCATTGGTCAATTTTACCACCTCCATGTAGTATGACCATTTACCTATATAATCTGCATAGAATTGAAAATCTGTTTGGCCCTCATACTACATGGAGGTGGTAAAATTGACCAATCATTGGCCAATCAAAATTGCTAGTGTGTACTAGCCTTAAACATAAAGCCAGGGCAAAAATGGAATGGTTTAAAACAAAACATAGCTATGTGTTAGAATGGCCCAGTCAAAGTCCAGATCTAAATCCAATCGAGAATCTGTGGCAAGATCTGAAAACTGCTGTTCACAAACGCTGTCCATCTAATCTGACTGAGCTGGAGCTGTTTTGCAAAGAAGAATGGGCAAGGATTTCAGTCTCTAGATGTGCAAAGCTGGTAGAGACATACCCTAAAAGACTGGCAGCTGTAATTGCAGCAAAAGGTGGTTCTACAAAGTATTTACTCAGGGGGCCGAATAATTACGCACACCCCACTTTGCAGTTATTTATTTGTAAAAAATGTTTGGAATGATGTATGATTTTCGTTCCACTTCTGATGTGTACACCACTTTGTATTGGTCTTTCACGTGGAATTCCAATAAAATTGATGCATGTTTGTGGCAGTAATGTGACAAAATGTGGAAAACTTCAAGGGGGCCGAATACTTTTGCAACCCACTGTAAATGCTGCATTGTATTCCTCTCAGGTATAATTTCAAGTTGCAGCTATTGCTGTGATTGGAGAACTGTTCCCAATGGGCTTTCACACTGTTCACCTCAACCATATTAGCTCCAAAATGTGTCAGTACACTGTAAGTGCTTTAAAGTGGATCTGAACTCTTGCACAGGACACAAGGAAAATATAACATAAATGCACCCTGTAAGTTTTTAAAGAGTTTAGCCTGTCTAATTCCCCCTCATTTGTGTCTAATCACTAATTGTTATTTGACCTCCCCCGTGTCACATGACTGCCTATGGCAGATAAGCAGATTTAAAAGTACAGGCTGTAAACAATATGCCTGCTCCCATGAGTCAGGAAGTAGAAACTGTTCGGATTTATTTTAGGATCTGTATTAGCTGTAACAAAGAAATGTTTTGTTTTTTTGTTTAAAGGGATACTGTAGAAGGGTCAGGGGAAAATGAGTTAAAGTTACCCAGGGCTTCTAATGGTCCCCCACAGACATCCTGTGCCCGCACAGCCACTCCCCAATGCTTCGGCCCTGCCTCTGGTTCACTTCTGGAATTTCAAAGTCTGAAAACCACTGCGTCTGCGTTGCCGTGTCCTCACTGCCACTGATGTAACCAGGAGAGTACTGCGCAGGCCCAGTATGGTCTGTGCCTGCGCCGTGCGCTCCTGGTGACATCAGGGGAAGCGAGGACACGGCAACGCAAGCGCAGTGGTTTTCAGACTTTAAAGTCGGAAATTCCAGAAGTGAACCAGAGGCAGGGCCGGAGCATCGGTGAGCGGCTGCGCGGGCACAGGATGTCTGTGGGGGACCATTAGAAACCCCAGGTAAGTTTAACTCATTTTCCCCCGACCCCCCTACAGTATCCCTTTAAAGGTTATTATGATGTGTATCTTTTAGAGCAGAGAGGAGTTATTAGTTCAAGTCCACTTTACACACCAGAATCTATCAGGTGTCAGTTGTGTACCAGAGTGGCCTGTTTCTTGACAGATCATTTTAACTTGAATACAGACATCAATACAGTCTTCAGAGCCTTACTATGAATACAGTGAAGGGCATCATGACTGGCATATACACAGTGTACTCCTGATCCCACACACTGCCTCACATGACACACACAGGCTGACACACAGTGTAATGGCACTGGGCTACAGACACGTCTACCTATCCTCTGCCTCACTCACCAGGTCTTTAGGCGGCCTATCCTGCGTCTTCCCGAACAGCCCCATATCTATTCAGCCGACAACAACCACAACAGAAGCCCCACAAGTCTCCTAAACGTCACTTCTGGAATCTGAACTTCCTACTTCCGCCCTTACTGCAAGCTACCCTGTCGCTTTCCGCCCTTGTGTGACGTCACGAGGACTCACGATAAGCGTGGTGCGTTGCCAAGAAAAGGGCGGGGCTATGAAGAGCATTCTTTTGCTGGGGAAGAAACTTTACACGTGTCTTATATATTTATTCATGCAATGTACATAACATAAAAAATTAAAAAGTAAAGTGTTATTACATTGTATTTCGCTTGGGGAACACGGATAATTGTGAGTGGCAATAGATGTGTCTGGCTGCAAGCTGTCATCTGTAATAGCTGTTTGCTATTTACAGCCATTATTTTTCATGGGGTTATAGCTTACCGTCAGGGGCGTAACTAGAAATCACTGGCCCCCCCTGTAAAACTTTGGATGGGGCCCCTCCCACTGCACACTGAATAGGGACTGTCTACAAAACTTTGGATGATTCACTATCAGTGGCTGAGCAGATGCAGTCATAAGAACAATTGTGCAGAGAGTAGAAAGCTTTTTTCCCTCTCCTTGCCCTTAGTTGTCAGTCTATCAGGGCGGGGCCCCATGTGGCTTCTGGGCTCCCCTGCGGCTGCATTCCTTGCAGGGTCTATAGTTACGCCCCTGCTTACCGTTATGAGATCCAACCCCACCCCATACAAAGGATAAGGACTGGAGCATTTCTAGGACCTCAGAAGACCTGGAGCACATTTGGTCATCATAGCAAAAGAAAATGTATGGTGTGTTTAAAGGAAACCCGAGACGTTGTTAATGTGTAAATTTATACTTATCTGGGGCTTTCTCCGGCCCCATGAGGTGCGTGGGCTCCGTCACCATCCTCTCCAGCCACTCCGTTCTTGTGCTATGGCCCCCTGTAATCTGTCCAAGCCTCACTCTTCTGCGCATGCGCTGCTTGGCCATTCACGCACCTGAGGGATCCAGATCCTCAGAGGACTGGAAGGAGACAGGCAGCAAGCATCCAGATGATCCCAGGAAGGTCAGTTATAAGCACCGCTTTGCTGTGTTCCTATACCTCCCGGGGGCTACCCTGAGACAGGCCCAGGATTACCTCTCCTAACATCTTTTTTTCATGCCGTGTCTGGGCTCCACCAAAAGCATAAAGCGATATACATGTGTACTTGAGGTGATATTATTCATAATAGGGGGCGCTGGGCAAACACCACCTTTTAGAAAAGGGTACGTGCAGTAATAATGTTGAAAAACACCACTCTAAACCACTATGTTCCCAACAATGCGATTTTTGTCAACCGGTGATCTTTTGAGCGACGAGCAAGCATTTCCGCTAACTTGCGACATGGCGCGCGTTCATGCAAATGACATTTACGACATGGCGATAACAACCATCACGGCGGATCGGATCTGTTCGATCCCTGACAACTCCACGCCCAGTACCACAATTACTTGACTTCCTGTTTGCCCCTGTCGCAAATACCCGCCGGCCGGAAGATAGATTGTGGAATACTCGTCATCAGGGGCTGGATCCATCTTCCTCCGTCAGGTGGTGAGTATTTAGCTGAAAGGAAACATCATGCATCAACCTGGCTGGGTTGACGGAAGCTATGGGAGAACCCCGGGAGACCTGAGGAGAGCACAGCTGCAGGGACACATAGGGCCTGATTCACAAAGCAGTGCTAACAGTTAGCACGCTGGCGAAAGGCCCTTTATCATGCCTAAACTCAGTTTAGGCATGATAAGTTTAGGCACCAACTGGGTTAGCACCACAGTGCACAGCTGATCAAAAGTTTTGCGCTAGCAAAGTCTGGTGCACTTTGCATAGAGTTTAATGGCGCTGCTTTGCGTGCGGGACTTTGCGTGCGATCTAAACTTATCTAAACTTAGCATGCCTAAACTTATCACGCCTAAACTGACTTTTCACCAGCATGGTGCAATGGTTATCATGCCTAAAGTCTCTAACCGGGTTAGCACCGCTTTGTGAATCGAGCCCATAGGCTTCCAGGAGCTGGAGGAAGCCCCAAGTAAGGCCTAGTGCACACCCAAAACCGCTAGCAGATCCGCAAAACCCTAGCGGTTTTTTAAGCTTTTTTTCTTATTATGAAGCGTTCTGTGGTTTTGTGTAGCTTTTTTGTGTAGCAGATTACATATATTGTTACAGTAAAGCTGTTACTGAACAGCTACTGTAACAAAACCTCCTGGAAAACCGCTCTGATCTGGCGTTTTATCAGGCGTTTTTCCTATACAGAAACGCCTCCAAAATATGCTGCAGCCCGGGAATATGCGTTTCTGCAAAACGCCTACAGCTCTGGTGTGCACCAGCCCATTGAAATACATTACCCAAGCATTTCCTCATCCGCAAGCGGATCTACAAACGCTACCAAAACCGCTCGGCGTGCACTAGGCCTAAGTAAATGTTTTTTTTTCTATTCCCTGATGTATCAAAGCATGCAAATCATACTGTATACCAGGCTTTCTCAACCAGGGTTCCTTGAGTACTCTGTAGGAGTTTCCCTGGCATTTTCCCCCATCGTGGGGTAAGTATAACAGAGCACACTATAATAGGTGGTATTGTAACAAGAAGCACTAAATTGGGGGCTCAGGAGACAGTATAATGAGTGGCAGTGTAAAAGGAGATAGTGAAATTAGCAGCCTAACCTACTTAAAGACCATGCCTCCTGAAAAATAAATGCAGGGGTTCCTTGAGATCCAAAAGTTATTTACAGGGTTCCTCCAAGGTAAAAAGGTTGAGAAAGGCTGCTGTATACACATCTAGTAGTAATACTTCTCCCCACTAGATGGCGATAATCACTTACAAAAGATGTCGCACACAAAAAAAGTTGTTGCTCTTTAACCCCCTTGGCAATTTAGAATTATCATTCTTTCCAGATTTTAGGGTCTAAAAGCAGTACTATTTTTTTGCATGCGTTTTGATCCTAAAACCTGGAAAAAAAAATCATGCTGCTAGAGAGTTCTGCAGCAGCCCAGCACTCACCCACCTCCCTGGGATCCAGCACTGCAGTTTTCTCTCCATCATCCAGTTGGCGCTGAAACCCTATAATGAGATTGCCGGCTGTTGTCATGACGACAGACGACGATCTCAGCAGGGGGAAGCAGAGCCTCAGGAAAGAGGAAGAAGAATGGCGGCCGACGTTGGGATCCTCCAGGAGGTGAGTTAAAATGCCCGCTGCGCACATAGCTCTGCATAGACCTCCCGGCGGCCACCACGAATTCAGCTCAGGGTTACCGCTCGTGGCATGTTTCCCTCCCCCCCCCCCGTGTTGAACTCGTGATTACCGTTAAGGAGGTTAAAGATACCTTAGCCCATAAAAGAAATGGAGCAGGCATGTGTGGTGGGCTCTCACAATGCCCACCACTCCCCCCATTCTCCATCGCCCTCCGTTTTCATGCACTGACCCTTCGTAGCTACTTCCTGGTCAGGAGGGTCTGTGAAGACTGCGCAGGTGCTGCCTGGCGACACACGCCCGTGGCAGGGAGCGCTCTGCGCATGCACACTACGTAGACGTAGTTCACATACGCAGAGCACTACGCACTGCTGTTTGCCAGGCAGCAGCTGCGCAGTCTTCACCGACCCTCCTGACCAGGAAGTAGATACGAAGGGTCACTGCATAAAAACGGATGGCGATGGAGAATGGGGGGAGTGGTGGGCATTGTGACAGCCCACCACACATACCTGCTCCCCCATTTTTGGACTTCTTTTATGGGCTAAGGTATCTAAAGGACAACTGAAGTGAGAGGGATATGGAGACTGCCATATTTATTTCCTTTTAAACAATACCAGTGGCCAGGCAGCTCTGCTGATCTATTTGGCTGCAGTAGTGTCTGAATTACACCAGGAACAAGCATTCAGTTAATCTTGTCAGAAACGCTTGATCTGCTGCATAATTGTTCAGGGTCTATAACTAAAAGTATTAGGGCTCATTTCCACTAGTGCGGCGTGCGCCGGCACTGAGCAGGTGGGCGGGATCGCAGGCGAATCCCATGAGCCGTGCCATGCACGGCTATGGGATTCGCAGCCTCCGCCGCGAATTCGTTGGGGGGAGGGTTCCGGCCGAATCGCTCCTGCAAGCGATTCGGCCGCGGCGCCGTTATCCCCTATGGCAGAGTTTCCCCGTGCGATTCATGTGCGGGGAAACTCTGCGGAATCGCAGTGGAAACGGGCCCTTAAAGGCGGAGGATCAGCAGGATAGCTCGGTAACTGGTGTGCTCCGAGGCTAAGTGTAGAGAAATGATTCTGTTGACAGCAGTAAAACACCTAATAGTATTGAGGGTCAAAACATTTGATTTTTATTATTGCCAACTCCCCTACTTTAAATTCCTGTCTTCTTCTTAGGCCACAGGTAAAATCCTGATTCTCTTCCAACCCCCTGGTCTAGTACTGGCAGCCTATGAAAGGGTTAAAATGAAACCGCACTTTTGTAAATTAAAACCAATCCTTTTGAATTCAGCTATATGTTGTACATGTACTGCACAGTCATATCCCAATGTGGAGACTCACAGAAATGGCTTCACCACATAACAGTGGGCTGAGCCCTTTTGCAAAAATGTAGCGAGATCTCCCTCTGCTTAGTTCTCACAGTTGAAACAGATGTCCAGTACAAGCAATCTATGTGGTGTCCCACCACTCGCATGCTACACCAAAGGAGAAAAAGCAGGTGTCTGTTCAGTGCCACCACCACGGAAACCACCCAAAACAAATCCCCATAAGAACGCCTCATCGACCCAGTCCAGTACTATTGCACTTTCCGTACTGCACTTTTTTCACATTATTTTCCACTATTTATTGCACTCTCTCTGGCAGTGAATTTTTACTTTTCTTTTAAACTAGGCATTAACGTTTCTATGCATCTATGCATTGTAGATTGCAGTGTGTATGTATGTATATACAGGGATGTGAAAAACTATTTGCCCCCTTCCTGATTTCTTATTCTTTTGCATGTTTGTCACACTTAAATGTTTCTGCTCATCAAAAACCGTTAACTATTAGTCAAAGATAACATAATTGAACACAAAATGCAGTTTTAAATGATGGGTTTTATTATTTAGTGAGAAAAAAAAAGACTCCAAATCTACATGGCCCTGTGTGAAAAAGGGATTGCCCCCCTTGTTAAAAAATAACGTAACTGTGGTTTATCACACCTGAGTTCAATTTCTGTAGTCACCCCCAGGCCGTATTACTGCCACACCTGTTTCAATCAAGAAATCACTTAAATAGGAGCTATCTGACACAGAGAAGTAGACCAAAGTAGACCAAAAAAAACCTCAAAAGCTAGACATCATGCCAAGATCCAAAGAAATTCAGGAACAAATGAGAACAAAAGTAATTGAGATCTATCAGTCTAGTAAAGGTTATAAAGCCATTTCTACAGCTTTGGTACTCTAGCGAACCACAGTGAGAGCCATTATCCACAAATGGCAAAAACATGGAACAGTGACGAACCTTCCCAGGAGTGGCCGGCCGACCAATATTACCCCAAGAGCACAGAGAAAACTCATCCGAGAGGCCATCTAAAGAACTGCAGGCCTCACTTGCCTCAATTAAGGTCAGTGTTCACGACTCCACCATAAGAAAGAGACTGGGCAAAAACAGTCTGCATGGCAGATATTCAAGGCGCAAACCACTTTTAAGCAAAAAGAACATTAAGGGCTCTTTTCCACTATGAAATGCGATCGCGATTGCGATCGCGATCTCGTTTCAATTTCCACCATGCGATTGCGATTGAGCTACTATACTCATTATAGTACAGCTCAATCGCATACAAAACGCGGCAGGACGACGATTGCGCTTTGACCAAAATCGCATCGCAATCGGATCGCACTAATGGAAATTGCTGCTGCAGTTTCCATTAGTTTAATGTACCTTGCGATTTGCGATTAGAAGCAAATCGCAAATCGCAGGGTAGTGGAAAAAGGCCCTAAGGCTCATCTCAATTTTGCTAAAAAACACCTCAATGATTGCCAAGACTTTTGGGAAAATACCTTGTGGACCGACGAGACAAAAGTTGAACTTTTTGGAAGGTGCGTGTCCCGTTACATCTGGCGTAGAAGTAACACAGCATTTCAGCAAAAGAACATCATACCAACAGTAGAATGTGGTGGTGGTAGTGTGATGGTCTGGGGTTGTTTTGCTGCTTCAGGACCTGGAAGGCTTTCTGTGATAGATTGAACCATGAATTCTACTGTCTACCAAAAAATCCTGAAGGAGAATGTCCGTCCATCTGTTCGTCAACTCAAGCTGAAGCGATCTTGGGTGCTGCAGCAGGACAATGACCCAAAACACACCAGCAAATCCACCTCTGAATGGCTGAAGAAAAACAAAAAGAAGACTTTGGAGTGGCCTAGTCAAAGTCCTGACCTGAATCCTATTGAGATGTTGTGGCATGACCTTAAAGTGAACCAGAGACGAAGCACCCTTGTGTATTTTACCATAGAAATCAGTGGGAACATTAGAGAAAACATTTACCATGCTCTCTGTTCCATCCTCACTGCTAAAAGTGTCTGTTATCTAGCTGAGATAAGAATCCCGGACTGAGCATTGAGTCTGGCTTTGCTATAATGACTCAGCTATAATGATTCCTGAGCAAAGCCAGCAGGGGGCAGGCTTGGACTTGAAGACAGCAAAGAACACAGTCTCAGCTATAATTATTCTGTAGCAAAGCCAGACCGACTGCTTAGTCGGGATTCTTATCTTAGAGGTGATAACAGGCAAATTAAACAGAGAACAATGTAACAAAGAGCAGATTAGGTGTTTACTGTCATGTTCCCACTGATTTATAAGGTAAAATACATGAGGTTGCTTCATCTCTGGTTCTCTTTAAAAAGGCGGTTCATGCTAGAAAACCCTCAAATAAAGCTGAATTACAATTCTGCAAAGATGAGTGGGCCAAAATTCCTCCAGAGCGCTGTAAAAGACTCGTTGCAAGTTATCGCAAACGCTTGATTGCAGTTATTGCTGCTAAGGGTGGCCCAACCAGTTATTAGGTTCAGGGGGCAATTTCTTTTTCACACAGTGCCATGTAGGTTTTGAGTTTTTTTTCTCACTAAATAATAAAAAACCATCATTTAAAACTGCATTTTGTGTTCAATTATGTTATCTTTGACTAATAGTTAACGGTTTTTGATGAGCAGAAACATTTAAGTGTGACAAACATGCAAAAAAATAAGAAATCAGGAAAGAGGGAAATAGTTTTTCACATCACTGTATGTGTGTACTGTATGTGTATATACTGTATATATTTACTTACATTTTTATATTGAGCCTGTTACATACCCGCATATAAGCTAACCTGCGTATAAGTCGGGGTACCCACTTTTCCCTCAGAAACCAGTAAAAGTGAATGACTCGCGTATAAACCCCCTCCCCAATAAACAGATGTGCCCCCAGTATAAGTCAGCCCCCCTCCCCATAGCCATATGTGCCCCAAGGATGATACAGCTGTGTCTCAAGATGCCACTCGATGGCATCATGGATAAGACACAGCCATTGCCACACAGGAATAATCCCCGATCATTGCACTGCTGACATGTTGCTTGCATGCTAGGATCCACAAGCCAGGGGACACAGGTAGTCTAGAGCAGCGCAGTCTGCACACCATGTTGCAGGAAATGTGGGGGCACAGGCGCAGCAAGAAGCCAGCTGGTGAGAACAGGATCACTAGTGCACAATCCTTATGCTCCTCTGCCAGTAACAAAACCTGCTCCACCATCCATTTTGCTCCACGTGAGTAAATCTTTGGTGGAGTCTGCAGATGGTAGATGCTTGTGGGTGGCACCTGAACAGAGGCGGGACAAGGTCCTTCAGCACACAAGGCTGAGACAGCAAAGTGCGCCCCTCCATCCCTCTCACCCCAGCTGTCACACACTGATTGCTATTACACTAAGAGGCGCCCCAGGGCCCACAACCTCCCCAACACCTTAATCTCTAGTTATCTGGCTTGCAGTCACTGCCATGTATCCCCTTTTCTTATTTCTTTCTGCTTCAAACACAATTGGGAATGACAGCTGAATGAATTGTGCTCCCCCTCCTACACTGCGCCCTGAGGCTGGAGCCTCTCCAGCCTCTGCCTCGGCCCGGCCCTGCACCTGAAGTCTAAAATTTAATCTAAACTCAAAATTAAAGAACATGGTGAGCACAGTGCCAATTTCAAGGCCTATATGGTTTTGGAAGAGAAGCATACTTGCTTTCTGTCTTTGGATTCAGCTGCTGGATGGGTCAATCAGGTGTGACTATTTTTCTACATGAGCGGGTGTGACTTTTAGTACACAAGAAGAAGGTGTTAACCTTAACTTCGGTAGCAGAAAATAAAGCTCTAGAGGTCGTTAGTCTGTTTGGATAGGTATAGGTTCCACAAGGGATGTTTTATGATACTTATAAATTTTCACCAGTCAACTATTGCATTTACAATTTTTCTTCATTTTGGGTTTAGTCAGGCCTAAAAAGAAGCTTCTAGTTAGTTAAAGGACAACTGAAGTTAGGGTATATGGAGGCTGTCATATTTATTTCCAGTACTTTTCAGTTAGCCGGGCGCATCCACTAGGTGGCGATAAAACTCCACCAGAATTACATCTTTCCCTACTATCCATGGCGGCCTGGAGGGGAAATAGTAATTATCGCCACCTAGTGGATGCGCCCGGCTAACGGAAAAGTACCTTATTCCCTTTTAACCTCCTTGCCGGTTATCCCGAACACAGTTCGGGGTAACCTGCGCAGGAGGATTTCTCAGGCCCCGCTGGGCCGATTTGCATAATTTTTTTTTCCTACACGCAGCTAGCACTTTGCTAGCTGCGTGTAGTACGCGATCGCCGCCGATTCGCCGCTACCCGCCGCGCCGCCCCAGACCCCTGAGCAGCCTGGCCAATCAGTGCCAGGCAGCGCTAAGGGGCGGATCGGGATTCCCTCTGACATCACGACATCCATGACGTCATCCCGCCCGGTCGCCATGGCGACTGGGGAAGCCCTGCAGGAAATCCTGTTCTCAACGGGATTTCCTGCATACTCTGATCGCCGAAGGCGATCGGAGTGGGTGGGGGGATGCCGCCTATCAGCGGCTATCATGTAGCGAGCCCTGGGCTCGCTACATGATTTAAAAAAAAAAAAAAAAAAAAAATTTAAAAATGCGCCGCTGCCTCCTTGCCGGATTTTTTAGAACGGCAAGGAGGTTAAGCAATACCAGTTACCCGATTAACCAGCTGATCCTCTGCTTAGAACACGGTTAGCCATAGACCCTAAACAAGCAGGCAGCAAATCAGGTGTCTGACATTTTTGTCATATCTGATAAGATTAGCTGCATGCTTGTTTCTGGTGCGATTCAGACACTACTGCAGCCAAATAGATCAGCAGGGCTGCCAGGCAACTGGTATTTTTTAAAATGAATTAAATATGGCAACCTTCATATTCCTCCCACTTCAGTTGTCCTTTAAGGAAACATACTGAAAGTACATTTTTTGGTACTGACTACTCGCAGTCAGTGCCATCACTTGATCTTTATGATTATTTTATATTGCCCGACGCACACTATGTGCAAATTCATCTACAAGCCTGATAGCACTTAGCTTGTCCTGGGAGCAGTGGCCAGTTCTGACCCTCACCATCCACACTAACACCACATCCTGCTCGCCATCTCCTTGTCAGCCCATTCATACTGGCAAGGGGAAGATGAAAATAACATGGATGTCACATGGTGGGTAGAGTAAGTGACCACACCCAGGAGAAACAATGCTTCTACACTGGATCAGTCAACTGGAAAAAAGTAAGGTTTTGTGGCTTTCTTATGAATGTCCAGTGTTCTCCACAGAAATTTTCTCCAGCCGGGTTGCATGAGAATTATTTGAGTGGGGCGCGACAGGGGAATGCAAGGCCGCCGCAAATCTTATTACAGCATAGGAGCAGGAGGCGAGCCGATGACAGCTGAGTGCTCACCAAAATTAGCCGAGTGGGGCACCCGGCTGAAAGAGCCTGGGGAGAACACTGGTGTCTTTCACCTGTAGGGCTAGGCGCGGTCAACATTGGGTTTATTTTCCTTATTACCAAGTGTAGTGTGAATTTTTTTCCCTTAGAATTGAACACAACTCCATTTTGCTGAACTACAATCTTGCACACAAAATCATCTTTTAAAGGGAATGGTGTGTCTGAAAATCCAGTTTGCTTCCAGTTTTCTTTTTAAACAAAACAAGCAGAAACTAGCGTTGAAGATTTATTAAAAATAACACTTAACCCATTGGATTAAACTTTCATAACGTACCTTCACAAACTTCGGAAACACTGAGCGAGGTTGATAGAAACTAGCAATCAAAAATAAATCAACCCATTTTTTTTCCCCCTTAAACTTTTGGCGGATGATTAAATTTGTTTAAAAAATAGTACACTGAAATAGGAATATAATTTCTGAAAATCATAAAAATATGTTTGTTTTTTTCTGGTTAACGTATGCATTTACACTGAACACACAAGGCAACAAGATGAATCATGAGGAAACATGGACGTTGACAGAAATGTGTATTAGTCCCACTTTAAGAGATTGAAACAGGACATCAAAATTACTGAAGTTTCTAACAGACACGAGCAGAAACAGGCAAATAAGCTCACAGGCAAAAATCGTTTGCGCTAAGAGGTGGTGGGACTTGACAATGACGACTGATGAGGGTAATGTTTCTTTTTGTAGGATGGCCAGCGGCAAACTGGGCAGCAATGTCTACCTCCAGCCAACCACATTACAATGCAGTTTTGGTGGAATACATGACCACAAGGTAGACCCATGAGTAAAGATCCATTCTCAAAGTTCTCTAGACACACAACACATTCCGTACAGTGCAACATATTTTCCGGCCACGTGGACCAGTTTGGTTCTAGGCTGTCCTCAGTGCTATAGGAACCATAGGATCTAACATTTCTTCCACATGGGCTGCCGCTGTTTTGGGTGTTGACACAAGAGCATGTTTGGTCAGTGGTTTCTATGGCAGAAGTGGCTGTGCTGGTGTGGACTTCAAGTGGTCGACATTGACACGTTACACTGTTAGGAGTCTCATTTTCATGGTCACTGTCACTTTCTACAGAGCCTTCTGAGATATCTTCTTCTGTAAGATTGCTAAGACTCTGGAACTGCCAGGTTGGTAAATTTTTTATGTAATCAGTGGGTATCAGAGGGTGGAGCCACAAGTCTGGAAATGCCAAGCGTTCGAGGTAGAGTTCTGGGTCTTCATCCCAGTCAGAATTGTTGGGAAAGTGCTGGAAAGAGGCAATGGGGTGGAACAGATAACTAGTGTACCAATCCCAGAGGCTGGACAACCACTCTAGGTTATTTGCATTGATTTCGTCCGCGTTGTTACGGCGTCTCTTCTTCTCAAAGTAATCTATGAGCAAGCCATGACCGAGATAAGTGCTTAGAAAAAGGGCTGGATGAGAAGAGTAGAACATCCAATCAGCTCTAACCCATGAAGCCAAAGTGGTTGTGTTAGAATAGCGGAGCAGCTTAAGGCTGTACTCATAGAAGCTATCTAAATAGGGTAGCTGCAGGAATCCCAAAACTGGTAACCAGGAAATGATTAGCAAGGAATTATAGGTCCCTAAAGTGCTTATAAGAACCACAAATCTTTTGATGGTGGCTCCTTGTGTGATAAATAAATCCATCCAAGCCATCAGGTTCACCAAGACTAAACTGAGTACAAATAAGTCATTAACCTCTGGTTGTAAAGTGCGCAAGAAGGAATCCATGGCCTGGAGGGAGATGTACTCTCCTGTGTTATTCCCATATTTGTAAATTCCTTCTGGGGTCTTCAGAACATAGGACGGTGTTCTGGATATGCCAATTTCCGCCATGTAGCTTGTGTTGTCCCAGTTGCCAACGTTGACAAAGATGAATTCCACTCTACCGGTGAACTTCACGCTCAGGGCAGAGAAGAAAGCTGGCGGCTTATCAAGGTTGGCAAAGAGGTACAGCTTGACTTTGTACTGGTCACTTTTGTTCCATTCTTCTTTCAGGTGCTCGGATTTGTAAACAGTTTTGATCCTCGAAGCGGCGTGTGCAGTTATCCACTTGAAAATGTGCTCGGTCTCGATTTTACGCCCACTGTATTCTTTCAGCATGACTTTCCCCTTTGAAGTGCTTGTCTGAGGCACAGACATGATAAGGGTTGATCTCATCCATCCCCTCTTCTTGCAGTACCTGGATGGAGTATAGACAGCGGTAGGTCAGTGGACAGGGAAGTCAAACAGACACAATGAAACAACATTTTTTAAAAAGGTAGTTCAACAGTTTGCACACAAACGTTGCAAGCTAACATTCCTCCAGAACTATATCACTGGATAGTGGCTGTCCACTACAGTTTCAAACCTAGACAAGACAAGAGACACATTTAAATTGCGCTTTTCTCCTGGCAGACTCAAAGCGCTTCAGGCTACAGCCACTAGGGCATGCTCCATTATTATTTACTGTATTTATAAAGTGCCACCATATTACGCAGCTCTGGACAATAACTAGGGATACATACAATGTAAACATGGGGTAAAAAGAGGTAGCACACTGTTATACAATATAACACAAGGTTATCCATGCAAACAGGACGCAGGATCATGTGATTTAACAGAGACCCAGCAATTCAAATCCGAGTTAGTCCATGGGAAGGGCAAGAAGGACACAGCAATGCTGTAGCAAATGACCAATTAAAGCCACCCTTGTTGAATGTAATGAAAGACGTAAGTTGCAATTGCAGGTTATTGCATATTCCGTAACATAAGTGCAGTCTTTATTGGCAATTACAGCATTCCATACCAAGGAGGAGGCCATCACCTACTGTGTATTTCTTGGGTTTTCAGAAATGCCAAACATTCCGTTATTGCATATAGTTGCATTACATGCACTTGATGGTGACTTATACAAGTATTACGTGCTCAGTAATAGTGGGTTTGTCCCAAGTGTTAATTTTACCATATTTTATATACAGTGTATATCATTTATTATAGGTGTTCCAGCACAATAAGTCCAGCAGTGTGAATGGTGTTTTGTGTAAGCAATATATTCCCAAAGTGTTGGGTGTGTGCAGTTGATGGCATGTTTGTTACTAAATAAATACACTTCTCATTGAGTGCAGCAATACATTTTCACTATTAACCCGATATTGGCTTGTCCTTTAGAAATAAAACCACATGTAGGCAAAAGGAGGAGAGGAGGAAGGAATAGTTGGCACTGCAGCTTAGGGACGGCTACCGCTGGAAGGACATCGGCAGGATTTACACACACTCTTCTCCTGTTATGGTGCAAACTGCGTGCTCAGATATGTGAAGAGCAGGTATTGAAGGAATGGAGAGAAAAGGAGGTCAATCGACACTGCAGGTGCTTTATTCCAATGGCAGGCATAGGTACAGTACAAAAATCACAAGGATAAAAATTGTTCACATACCATAAGGTGGAGTGTGGCGATGCGGTGGGTGCTGGTGGAAGGTGCCTGACAGCCGTTTCGCGCTGCAATGCGCTTCAACGGAGGCTAATTTTTGCAGCGCGAAACGGCCGTCAGGCACCTTCCACCAGCACCCACCGCATCACCACACTCCACCTTATGGTATGTGAACAATTTTTATCCTTGTGATTTTTGTACTGTACCTGTGCCTGCCATTGGAATAAAGCACCTGCAGTGCCGATTGACCTCCTTTCTCTCCATTCCTAGAAATAAAACCACAAGCAGTATTAGCTACTAGAGACGGCACGCTATGTGATTATTCTATACCCAAGTTAAAGTGGACCTGAACTCTTGCACAGGACTGAAGAAATACATAAAGAAATGGACCCTGTATGTATTTAGAGAGTTTAGGCTGTTTAACCCGCCCCTCATTTGTGTCTAATCACAAATTGTAATCTGACTATCCCCATGATGACTGGCTTATGGCCACCCACAGATGTCCTGGAGAATGATTTTTATTCTGACATTTATCACTAGTGTTGAGATCTTTAGTTCTGCCAGGTGATTTGTACAGAACGTTCATTACTAGGAGTTCTATGCACAGAGGGAGATACTGCTTGCTTGGCAGTTGGAAACAGCTGTTATTTCCCACAATGCAACAAGGTTTATAGACAAACTGTCAGGACCATGGTCATGACATCACACTGTGGGAGGGGTTTCACCACAATATCAGCCATACAGATGTCCCGATGGTCTATTTAAGAAAAGGTGAAGCTTTCTCATGGGAAAGGGGGTATCAGCTACCGATTGGAGTGGAGTTTAATCCTTGGTTAAAGTTACTCTTTAAAAGCTGTAGAATTGCAAATAACTTCAGTTTTAAAGTGTACCTGTAGGGGAAAAAAAAAAAAAAAAAAAGTACCCAATTTAGATACTTACCTCAGTAGAGGCTTAGCCTGTCCCCTGTACCTCCACTGATCCAGCCCCCCCCCCCCCCCCCCCCCCCAGCTCTTCAGCAAGGGCTTGTTGAGAGATGCAAGCAGCATGTTTTTGTTTTTTTTCCAGAGCCCTATCAGCTCCATGCTACTGCACAGATGCGAGGCGTCCTGCTCCTGAGCAGTGCGGTCACGCTTTTTCATAGAACGAAGTGCAGGCGCAAAAAATTCCAGAGGGTCCCAGCACTGGATTGGTGATTTCAAGGAGGATGTATGTGACTTTCCTTTTAAAGTCACAGGCTTGCCAAGGAAGCAAAATTATATTTAGCATCACTTTTTTTTTCTTTTTTAGCAAGAGGACGTTTTGGTATTTTAGCCTCTTATACTCACCTAGTGGTTCTGGGTAGGGTTAATCCATGAGATGAAAATAATTTCTTCTAACATTCAAAGTTTTATGGAAATTATATGCAGCTTGAAAGTGGACCAATCAGAACAGCTTCCTGTCAATTTTTATTGGTCCACGTTCAAGCTGCATAACATTTACATGCAAATTGAATGCAAGAAGAAATGATTTGCATCTCATTTGGGCATCCCTAGTTCTGGGTTGCCAAGAGCTATCTGGGGATTCAGCTGCACACAAAGCACATCAGAGAAGTCCGTAAATGGCTTTAATGGATGAAGATATTTCCAAAGTGCCTGGTCCTCTGCTCACCTGGGGTCACTCGAGCAGTTGAAAGTTCCTGTCCGGATGCCAAACTTGGTCACCTTCTTCACCATCTTCTCCCAGTGGACTTTACTCACTAGAGGACTCCGGTCATTCGCAACCACCTGTGTAGAACACGCAGTAATATTTAGCCTGATATCAGACAGGAACAAAGCTTTAAAAGAACAAGCCATATAATGTTCTGCAGGCCATTATCAGAAGGAAAAAAAAAAAGTGGTTCCCTAAAAGGGGCTCAAACCATAATTACCAAAGGTGACTTAACCCTAAGGGCCTGAGCTACGCATGTGTTTTTCAAGCATTTTTGAAATGTGGTTTAAACTGTGTAAAAACTTGTGTAAACCTCAAACTTGTGTAAAAACGCAGCAGTGAACTCCAGCCCTTATCGTATTGCTGTCCGACTCCGCTTTTCATTAAATGAATCCCTCCCTATAGTCCCACCTGAATGGTTAAAAATGCTGCTACATATCTGTATTTTGAATAAAAAAATAAATAATAAAAGGAAGAAAAAGAATAATCAGTGTTCCCTGGAGCAAGGCCGACACCATCCATACAATTAGCCATTTTATTATAGCAGAAACATGAATAGATGTTTACAGGGCCACGGGGTTGCGTTTCACGTCATGCGACTCTGATGCTGCCTCCTTACAATTCGTTTTTCCGAAGGAAGAAACCCGGATTCAAACACTAAAGCTAATCCTTTATCAAGCTACACCATAGTGGATACGCCCGAGATTCTGGATGCATGTGATACTGCATGGGTAAGGCATGTCTTAAAAGGACCCAAGGTGAGAGTCTTGGCAGAGTTCAGAAAGGATTCCTTGAAGTAACAGCATATCCTCCTTTACAATCATGTAACGGACACCTGAAGTGAGACAGATATGGAGGCTGCCCTATTTATTTCTATTTAAACCATACCAGCTGCCTGGCAGCCCTGCTGATCTATTTGTCTGCAGTAGTGTCTGAATCACACCAGAAACAAGCATACAGCTAATCTTGTCAGATTTGACAATGTCAGAAACACCTGATCTGCTCCATGCTTGTTCAGGGGTGATTGCTAAAAGTATTAGAGGCAGAGGATCCGCAGGATAGCCAGGCAACTGGCTTACTAAAAAGGAAATAAATATGGCAGACTTCATATATCTCTCGTTACAGTTGTCCTTTAAACATGTGAAAAAGTGACTAGAGGAAGGGTTTTGTTTATTAACAGGTGAAGCTGGACAATGGCTTTAGCAATGTGTTTATTGAGTGGTCTCCATAGGAGATGGAACAACACTTCCTGTTGTTGGGGGCGGCACAGGAAGTGAGCAGGATATCTCCACAATGGGGACACAGCAATATAAGACAGACAAATGTAATTCTGTACCCGCTCCATATAAAGCTTTCCTAGCGTTACACTGTAACTCAGATACATACATACATAATCAGATAGTATACGGTTTCACCTCCCTTTGTACTGTTAGGCGTTTGTGCTGCATCCTTTAACCTAGTACAAGCATGAATTATTAGAGGAGCCGCTTCTGAGGCGGATTTACAATGGCTCTGCACAATGTGGTCAGACAGGTTCTTTCTGAGCTGTGGTGATACATTTCCCTGCTGCTGCCAGAATGTCATGTGACACCCCTTGTATTGCTCTGTCTATATCTGGTTCATGTAGAAAAATAGAATCCAGTGTGGGGTAAAGCCTGCAGCCAAACTGTCAGAGGTTGGTCTGTACAGAACTCCCAGAGGATTCACAATGTTCTCCCCTCATAACACCTCATTCAGTAGGCCGCAAGTTTGGAAATCTAAACAGGGACAAATGGCACCAGGGCCGGGCAGAGGTAGGAGAGGCTCCAGCCTCAGGGCGCAGTGTAGGAGGGGGCGCACAACTCACTCAGCTATCATTCCTCTATTGTATTTGAAGAGGGAAATAAGAAAAGGGGATACATGGCAGTGACTGCAAGCCAGATAACTAGAGAATAAGGTGTTGGGGGGCCCTGGGGTGCCTCTTCGTCTAATAGCAATCAGTGTGTGACGGCTGGGGTATGAAGCGTGAGGGGCGCACATGGGTGTCTCAGCCTTGGGTGTGGGGGGACCTTGTCCCGGCTCTGTATGGCACAGCATGTGCAGTGAAGGTAAATCAAGTTGGAGTAGTGCCCACTCACCAGTCATGATTGGTTTCAGCATACCGCCATTGTCAGGGGTTGCTCCAGAAAAGACGAAACCGGTTGGGACTTGAGAGTTGGAACTACTCCAACTTGATTTACCCTTGACTGCACATGCTGTGCCATTTTATGCGCTTTTGATGTATGTGGGTCCCTGTTGTTCAGGAACCGCAACGTGAGGATTGATGCTCTTGTTCTCTTTCACTATTGTTTGGAATAAACATTATTTTTACATTTCAAAACCAACTGATCTGCATAGCGCTTGATTGTGGGGGTCTGGTCACCTGTATATGTGTGCCTGAGCACCAGGTGACTACCTGTCCATAGCTGCGGTCAACGCCAATATTGTAACAACGGGGTGTGTGTGTGTGTGTGTTTTGCAGTGGTAGGTGAAAAACTGTTGATCTGCATGTATCGCCAGTCCCCTCTTACTATGTAAAATACACCCTCTCTTGCAGCCCACCCTCTCTTGCAGCATTATCTCACTTGCCATCAAGGGTGGAGTGGGCGGTATTCATATCACTGCAGGGCAAGGAAAATGCCTCTAGGTCAGCTCTGGCTCACAACGCATATTACAGAAGTGGAAACAATACTAATAAGGCTAGGAAAGGGGAGGAGGGAGAGAGAATCTCAAAGGTCATAAGAACCTTATTCCCTCCACCTACTGCTGGTCACTTCATGGTCTCTTTAAATTAAGCAGTTTTGCAGAACGTCGCCAGTATAGAGTTTGGTTGAAGTTGATGGAAGTACATGTGCAGATCCTGTATGGAAACAAAGTACTACAGCATGTCTCCAATACACTAATTGAATAGTAGGTTCCCATTCTGAAGGAAATTACATCACTAGTCACAAGACCTGACAGGAGAGATACTGGCTTCTTCAACTGTGTATTTGTCTTTTACTGAAGGCTGTGCATGTGTGTGGTTGAATCAGGAAAAAAGGGCGCAGGAGCCCTTAAAAAAAAAAAAAAAAAAAAAAAAAAAAGGGAACTGCCATAGCCTTTTATAAAAGCCAAAACTGCGGCAAATAGGAGAAGTTTGGGCGCAATTTACCTTCCTTGCCGCTTTGTGATGGGGATAGGTTAAGGTTGGGGAGTATGGTTTAACAGTAGAGGGAGGTCTTAGCGTTAGGCATCAGTAGGGAGGGTTCTGTGTGAGAGAGTAGTGTTAGGTTTAGACATAGTAGAATATCGGTAAGGATTAAGTAGAATGTCAGTTATTTTACCAATATTCCACTAGTGGCAGTCCCCCACACCCTTTTACCAGGTACCTTTTTTTACATGTATGAGTGTGTGGTAGCCATAAATCTGTGCGCACTCAATAATGGGAGTACTATTAGTCAAGCAAGGCTACAGGTGGAAGCCCCATCAGAAGATTTGCTCAGCTTTGGAATTTCACCACATAGAAATCACCCTGGCAGAGAGTAGCGCAGTGACGTGCCGTTACCTGCACCAGCCAGATGCCATCCTTCGTGTCTTCCACCAGTTCATAGAAGTGCATCTCTCCACTGAAGTTGGTGCTGGAGCCGGCTTCAGAGGCCTCCTCTTCCTTCAGGGCAGAGTACAGCTCTCCTTCCATGAGGTCACCTGATAATCAGTCACAACACAGGAGAACTTCAGTAATGCGTATAGACATGGCTCATAACAAATGCTGCACATTTTACAGCATGTGGCTTATCTGTCAAACATGCATTCATGTTCGCGACCTTCCAACTATGGCAATTACAAGTCTTCTTGAACCTTTGCTTACATTGGAATGAGGCATTTACCTGGTTTGTGGTAGTACCCTCTAATATTTATGGCACCTGGTTCTGGCCATTCTCTATTATTATTATTGAGTATTTATATAGCGCTGACATATTCCCCAGCAGTGAACAGAGTATTTTGTCACTTAGCTGTACCTCAGGAGGAGCTCACATTGTAATCCCTACCACACAGTCATATGTCTATGTATGTATTGTGTAGTGTATGTATCGTAGTTTAGGGCCAGTTGAGGGAGAAAGCCAATTAACTCATCAGTACGTTTTTGGGATGTGGAAAGAAACCGGAGTACATGGAGGAAACCCCCAGCAGACACGGGGAGAACATGTAAACTATGTGCAGATAGTACCCTGGCTGGGATTCGAAACCAGGAACCCAGCCCTGCAAGGTGAGACTGCTAACCACTATGCCACCATGTTGCCCACACCACTATGCCACCATGCTGCCCACACCACTACGCCACCATGCAGCCCACACCACTACGCCACCATGCAGCCCACACCACTACGCCACCATGCAGCCCACACCACTACGCCACCATGCTGCCCACACCACTACGCCACCATGCAGCCCACACCACTACGCCACCATGCAGCCCACACCACTACGCCACCATGCTGCCCACACCACTACGCCACCATGCAGCCCACACCACTACGCCACCATGCAGCCCACACCACTACGCCACCATGCTGCCCACACCACTACGCCACCATGCAGCCCACACCACTACGCCACCATGCAGCCCACACCACTACGCCACCATGCTGCCCACACCACTACGCCACCATGCAGCCCACACCACTACGCCACCATGCAGCCCACACCACTACGCCACCATGCAGCCCACACCACTACGCCACCATGCAGCCCACACCACTACGCCACCATGCAGCCCACACCACTACGCCACCATGCTGCCCACACCACTACGCCACCATGCAGCCCACACCACTACGCCACCATGCTGCCCACACCACTACGCCACCATGCAGCCCACACCACTACGCCACCATGCTGCCCACACCACTACGCCACCATGCAGCCCACACCACTACGCCACCATGCTGCCCACACCACTACGCCACCATGCTGCCCACACCACTACGCCACCATGCAGCCCACACCACTACGCCACCATGCAGCCCACACCACTACGCCACCATGCAGCCCACACCACTACGCCACCATGCTGCCCACACCACTACGCCACCATGCTGCCCACACCACTATGCCACCATGCAGCCCACACCACTACGCCACCATGCTGCCCACACCACTACGCCACCATGCTGCCCACACCACCACGCCACCATGCAGCCCACACCACTACGCCACCATGCTGCCCACACCACTACGCCACCATGCTGCCCACACCACCACGCCACCATGCTGCCCACACCACCACGCTGCCCACACCACTACGCCACCATGCAGCCCACACCACCACGCCACCATGCTGCCCACACCACTACGCCACCATGCTGCCCACATCACTACGCCACCATGCTGCCCACACCATTACGCCACCATGCAGCCCACACCACTACGCCACCATGCTGCTCAGAGGTGCTTCTCTAGAGGCGTTTCTATGAAAAACAGCACTTTCAGTATTTTTGGTCAGCAATATAGGCTGGTGGTTGGAAAGTGTAATGGTTAAGGGCTCTGCCTCTGACACAGGAGACCTGGGTTCGAATCTCGGCTCTGCCTGTTCAGTAAGCCAGCACCTATTCAGTGAGGAGACCTTGGGCAAGTCTCCCTAACACTGCTACTGCCTATAGAGCGCGTCCTAGTGGCTGCAGCTCTGGCGCTTTGAGTCCGCCAGGAGAAAAGCGCAATATAAATGTTCTGTGTTTGTTTGTTTGTAGGCTAGGAATCGCAGGTGAGATTTTAGGGAGCACGGGCACTGGGAAACATTTTCATACTTAGGGGGCGGCCAGGCAGGTGCCAGAGGCGCCAGGACAATTTCGGATAGATTTCAAGCTGAAAACTATTAGAATATGGAGGCTGCCATAGTTATTTCCTTTTAAACAATACCAGTTGCCTGGCAGTCTTAACTTTCTGAAACAAACATACAGCAAATTCAGACTTAAGTCAAACATCTGATCTGCATGCTTGCTCAAAACTGGACAGAAATCAATCGAAATGATAAATGGGCAGCCATGTTGCCTCACCTATTTCTGCCACAATAGATCATTATGACCGAATCAGCTGAATACTGATGTTGCCAAGTAATCCTTGGGCACCTTTAAGTAGACCAGTCACTATTTTATTTATCCATTTTTTTTTATTTTTTTTTTGCGTTCGTGTAGTAAATTTGCTGCAAAATTGCTTTTGCACAGTGATTGAAAAGTACCTTTGTAGCGTTCCCATCTTTTGTATTGGAGCGCAATCTCTCAAAAAAAAAAAAAAAATGCTGCAGAGACCTGCAATTGTGATTTCCCTAATTACAATTGCTCCTGTGTCTGCCTCCATTGACTTTATTATTATTATTATTATTATTTTTTATTTATATAGCGCCAACATCTTCCGTAGCGCTGTACATAGTACAAACAAATAATGGGGAACAAATATACATAAGAAATACAAGACACTGTACAGTCATGACATTGAATAGAATAAATACAGATACATACATAGTTGATATGTAGTTGGTACATATACATATGTTAAAATTACAGCAGTATGAGAAACACTAGGAGGAGGTCCCTGCCCTTGCGAGCTTACAATCTAGAGGGTAGTGGGGAGGAAACAAAGGGGAAGGAAACACCAGGATTAGTGGGTGAGCCAGTGTGCCTTCAGTGCTGCCTATAGCAAATTATAGGCTTGTCTGAACAGGTGTGTTTTCAGAGTACGTTTGAAGGTTTCCAGACTCGTGGCATGACGAACCGGCTGAGGGAGAGAGTTCCAAAGGAGAGGGACCGCCCGTGAGAAGTCTTGGATGCGAGAGTGAGAGGAGGTGACTAGGCTGGAGGACAAAAGGGTCTCCTGTGAGGAACGGAGGGTCCGAGCGGGGAGGTATCTGACTTTCATTAGCATAGCGCTTTTGGAATTATCAGCAATACTGAGCGATCCTAAAACGCTACTAAAATCATATTAGTGGGCCACAGCCCTTATAAACGATCTAAGTCTTCACTTTTGTTCTTTAAATAAATTCTTGCCTGAGGATTGTTGTTTGGCTTGGCATTGAACTATGTTATTGTAAACTTTGTATCAGGCTGGGTGTTCCCGACAAGGCCTGAGCTGACTGCTGGGAAGCTGTGCTCTCTCCTCTGCTGCTAAAACTGACAGCTGAAAGTGTACATGCAAGAAAATGTGCATGTTGCAGTGTAAATGCAAGAAAATATACAGGGTGTAGTGTGCATGCAAGCAAATGTGCATGGTGTAGTGTAAATGCAAGAAAATATACAGGGTGTAGTGTAAATGCAAGAAAATGTGCATGTTGCAGTGTAAATGCAAGGCTGCACCTTGGCTCCAACCTATGCAATGATGGCAGCTCCTCCCCCGACTGCTCACCTAACCATACTTAAAGGATACGTCTGGCAAAGTAAGAAAAATCAGATCTAGTTACCTAGGGCTTCCTCCAGCCCCTGGAAGTTTGTGTGTCACTCAATGCAGCTCTGCTCGAAGCCGGTCTCCTGGGGTCCCCTCCATAGCAGCCAGTGACCTGGCCTAGGTTAGCTGCCTCTGTGCTTGCGGTCCCGTCTCTGGGTGAGTTTTGTGTAGGTGCATAAGTACTTGCTTGCGCAGAGGCCGCAGACTTAGCCGACAGCACCAACTGCCATTATCTATAACCCCACCCGCTACCAAGGCTAAAAGGTTCGTTTTTTTTATAGCCTTAAATATGCACAGAGGGAGATCGTGGTTGCTTGCCAGTTGGAAATAGCCGTTATTTCGCACAATGCAACTAGGCTCACAGACAGGAAACTAGGTCCTGACATCACACTGTGGGAGGGGTTTCACCACAATATTCCTGTGATTGCTGTGCAGTGGCCATATCCTGCCTGATGCAGTACAGAACCAACTCCGCCACTCACTCCACTGCAGTCATTGAAATGACAGGTCCTCCAATTGGTGTAACACCTGAATGTCAGCCCCGCTGATCTATTAGGCTGCAGTAGCGTCTGAATCACACCAGAAACAAGCATGCAGCTAATTTTGTCAGATCTGACAATAATGTCAGAAACCCCCGACCTGCTTGTTCAGGGGCTGTGGCTACAAGTATTAGAGGCAGAGAGGATCAGCAGGATAGCCAGGCAACTGGTATTGCATAACCTGAACTGAAAATAAAAAAGGTCAAAATATAAACATACACAGGTCATACACGTAGTCTACTCCTCAATCTCTTTCTCCTCTCCTGCGTCCTGTTTGTTCACTGTGATCAATGGATTTCTCCGTCCTTCATTTAAAGAATGGCGATTACCCCCTAACTAACAGCTTCCTGGTCAGCACACTGTTAAACTGTAATATCACCTACTTGAGCCATAGGGAAACATGGACATTACCTTGCACAAACAGTTGTAATTGACAGCAGCTGATATATAACTGACAGCAACTGGTATATTTCAGTTCTGACAAAATATATTGTCAGAACTGGAAGGGATCACTGTAAGAAGAAAACGTGAGCTTCTGAGAGGGACTGAGGGTGAGGTTAGTATGGAATATTCTTTTGCAGCTACATCATGTGTTTTTTTTTTAAAAATAATTTTCCTCACTTCAGGTCCCGTTTAAAAGGAAATAAATATGGTAGCCACCATATTCCTCTTGCTTCAGTTGTCCTTTAGGGCCCTTTCACACTGGGGTGGTGCGATATTTCAGTGTTGGAGACTTTCATACGGCACGACGGAAGTGACGTTTTCACCACATCGCAGACGCAGGTCCAAAACTACAATACTACTCGGCTTCTGCATAGACTTGCGGTGATCTGCGTCGGCCTGGAAGTCATGCCAGTCTATGGTGACGCATGGATTTGAAAACAATTACCAATGCAACATCGCAGCACGCCTGCGCGGAAGCATATTTTTACAATACGTTTCCGTGCACTTCCGCATACCCTCACGCAGGAAATGACGGCAAGCGCACGTCACTTCCTGCTTGGCTGGTGGCCAGACAGGGAACACTGCGTACTAACACGGTGTTCCCTGAAGGCCTGTTTCTGGTGGAGCGATGTGGTGCGGAGGAAGCGCCACATCGCTAACACAGGTTTATGGTCTGAAACCAGCCTTAAAGTGGACCCAAATTAAAAATACAAGAATTCAGAAATGAAATCTATTTTCTAAATTATAATAATAAATAGCCTTTTTTCAGCTGCATGATGACAAATATAAAATATTTTACATTTTACATTTATTGGAGGAACCCCTCCCTATTGCCAGGACAGAAACCGGCAGACTGGTGGAGGAGATAAAAACAAAAAACAAAACACAGGCTGCTACTGATGATGTCACAGGGTAGGTGATCTCAGCTTGTGTGAGATTTCACATACACGACGCCACTGTGAGGGAGGGTAGCTGATGACAAACACACCCATGATCTAAAACCTTCTGCTAAGCTCAGAAGTAATGGCTGCCACCTGTGTAACCCTAGTTATGAAAAGAGAAGGGTGAAAAGCATGCACTGAAATGCTCATAGGCTTGAAAGAGTGTGCATCTATGTGTCAGAGTGGTGCAACTAAATACTTAGAATTAAAAAAAAGGTTTGGTTTGGGACCGCTTTAAGGGACCAATTGTGGTTTCCCATGATGCATCACTCCCGAATCATCTCTTTATGCCTCTGAAAGCAAGGCTGCTTGTTTTGGGTCACCACAATCTGTTTGGGTATTCATTCCAGCTCACAAATCAGTCACATATTGAGGCTTGTTTTCATGGAGAAACAGATTCATTCAGCATAACAGGATCTAGAGGTTACCGTACATCACACCAGCTAGTTCTTATATGACGTGCTTCTGCAGTTAATAGAGATTCCTTAAATATCCATTAGTCATTTTGGAATTAATTACTTGGCCGTTTAGTTATGTGCAGCCAAGAATAACATTCTATCCAAGCCAGGGGTGTCAGGCTCAAATACTAAGTGGGACAAAAAAATTGTACACTGGGACTTAATCGCTGGCCAACCTCAATTTCTACTGGCCACCTTCTTCCCTTATATAGTTCCCAGGTGTCTAATGGCCCCCCTCTAACCCCTATACAGTTCCCTGGTGTCTAGTGGTCCTCCCTCACCTATACAGTTCCCTGGTGTCTAGAGGCCCCTCCCCTATACACTTTTCTAGTGTTAAAGTGAACCGAGCATCATTTTTAACACCCAGAGCAGCTCTATAGCAAATTAAAAATACATTTTAAAAATGTGGTTTATTATATAAAAAAATAAAAATAAATATGTACCTCATCTTTTTACATTTAAAGGTTAAAATTGGCACCTCTTCTGTTTGTGAAAGGACTGTGGGTCGGAGCAGCAACAGATGATGGAAGGCAGATAAGAAATCACCCCAGACTTAACTGACCACAAACACTGAGTCTTCCCTTCTGAACAAAAACATTAGTCACACTTGAAGAATTTCACACCTAGCCTGGATAATGGCAGTGGAAAAGTAGCAGGGGGTTGAACTCCTGAAACATGGCAGCCCTTTCAGCTATTTGAAGCCATGAGTTGCTTAGATCCTTTTAACCTCCCTGGCGGTCTATTAAAACCGCCAGGGGGCAGCGCTTTAAAAAAATTTTAAAATCATGTAGCTTGCGGCGAGGCGGGTAGAGGCTAATCAGCGCGGAGGCGATTGGTTTGTACACGCAGCCAGGAAAGTGCTAGCTGCGTGTACAAAAAAAAATAATAAAAAAAACATTTGCAAATCGGCCCAGCAGGACCTGAGAAATCCTCCTGCGTGGCATAGCCCGAACTGTGTTTGGGCTTACCGCCGGGGAGGTCAAGTGCTTTCCTCCTACCTGCCCCAATATGGCTTCCATTGTGTTCTAGGTCTTCACCTCAAATATAGCTTCCCTGGTGGTCTAGAGTGGGCAAAACATAATGGGAAGTGGGGAAACCACTTGAAGGCCAAATTTAATGGCTCTGAGGGCCAGATTTGGCCCCCGGGCAAGAGTTTGACATATAAAATCTAAGCCCTCTAAAGTGCCTCATACCACCATAATAGTGTGTAATGAACGATTTTTTCTAACACAGCGGCTGGCCACAAAGGGCTTGATTCATTAAACATCGGTAAGATTACCGTACAAGCACAGCAATTGTACCATTACTTCCATGCATAAGTACTGCGTTGCTCCAGTAGTGCACGTGTTACTGTAGTAGCAGGTGTGCTACTAGCATATCTCGCGGTACGTACGCACGGAAGTAACGGTAATATTGCCATGCGCTGTAAGTGTGCACGGTAATACTACTATGTTTAATGAATCAACCCCAATGTGTCTGCTGCCTGCATTCGAACGCTCCCTTTAGGCTACTTTCCCACCAAGACGTTGCGTTTTAGGTGACGTTATAGTCGTATAACGTGCCCCTAACGCAACGCATGGTGGTGTTGAAGTTGGACGTCAGATTGAGCTGCGTTATGCAGCTCTCAAAGCAGCCGCTCCAGGTTAGTGATAGGAAGTCCGGATCTTTATAAGGATTCGGATCATTTGAATCAGATCATTGAAAAGATCCGGATCTTTGAACCGAATCATTTGAATAATTTTACTAGGGAAGCAGACTGGGTGAAATGACTAGCAGGACAGGACTTTCCCTGCACTGTACATTCTGTATGTTCCTGTTTCTTCCAGACAGACATCCACTGTGAACCGAATCTTTCATTGTGATGATCTGGATGATTCGACTCACAAAAAAGATCCGGATCAAATGAACGGTTCGTTCATGATCCGGACAACACTACAGTCCCACCATGAGTCTCCTCAGTGCAGTGAATATTAATTAGCCATGTGGCTGGCCACAGAGGAGGAGGGGAGACCTCCTCCTCCTCCAACATTACTGAGCATGTGCAAATCGTCTAACGTGGCTTAGCCCAGTATAACGTACAGCATGCAGCACTTTGTTTCAACGTGCTGCGTTACTTTGTAACGCAACGTGTGCACTGTGAAACAGCACATTGATTTTACAGTGCTGTGAGTTAGGCTGCGTTACTGGCTGCTGTAACGTGGGACTTTAAAGAGTAACTGTCAGGCTGCAAAAGCTAATTTTAACCTCTATTCCCCTTTGTTAAACAGTTTAGAAGTAAGCCAAAAAGGCAATACTGAAGTAAAAAAAAAAAAAAAAAAAAAAAAAAACGCTCTTACTTTTGATGTGTGCTGAACAGCAAGGCTGTTATTCCCAAGCACTTAAAAGGACGAGAGGCCGCATAACATACTGCAAAGCATTCTGGGGCTACTTCTCCCCACCTTGGGTCCTCCCCTCGGCTGCTAGTGAGAAGTAACAGGCTCATATTACAGCAGCTTGTAATGCAGCCCAGCTCACAGCACTGAAAAATCACAGGGCAGAGTATACTGCATGAGTCCGCTATTGTTCCTTGCCACATGGCTAATTAATATTCACTGCACAGTTGTGTTGTCCATTACAATCTTTTTTGTGAGTGGAATAATCAGGAAGCAGGGAGGACATGACGACACAATTGGCTTCATAGGAGACAGACAAACATGGAACCTGCCATGAGCATCATTCTCTGCAAATACTATCTAAAAATTCGGTGAAATCCAAACATGGACAGTGAAATGCATATGTAATGTAAGTACAGCCAATATTTAGCTACTGATATGTGTTTTTTTTCTCTGAGACCTTATACCTAACAGCTCCTCTTTAACGTCCCACTGTGAAACCAGCCTTAAAGCTGCATGGCTGTGTTTTGATGCCAGCCTGTGGGATTGTGTTAGTGCATCTGGTTGGTACAGATGCGCGCTTTCTTCTATGTGCAAATCATCTGGTGTCATTGCTAATTGGGTCCATAAGAATTTTATGTATACAGAGGCCTGATGAAGGGCCTAAGTTGCCTGAAAAGAACATGTGGTGTTGCCTGAAACTATAACAGCTCATTACATGTTGTGCCAGTCTCATGAAGGTTTTCGATATTTTTGATACGCTTCATTACTATTCATGAAAATTTAATTTACGGATAAGATTTTTATGGAAGTACTATTTTTTTGTATTTCTGTGTCAGTGAAGTTGTATGAAGTTTTAGCCTGCATTTGAACAACAGGTTCACTTCAAAGTAGGGAACAGCTGTTGCTCAATGGAAAAAGATGAAACATCTGTAGGTCTAAAGGCAGATCTTCACTTCTTAGACTGAACTCACAAATGCTGTCCTCAAGGGCCTTGTACAGAACTTTGCAGTGACTAGTCTTATGCCAGCTCACGTAAGTGGCATCCAAATGATGGCACATTGCTGTCACATGTACACCAGGTCTAACCACTGGCTGGAGGCACTTCAGAGAATGTTTCTTTTTGTTTAAATAAGCATGTGTTCTACACGCCCATCCCCAGCAAACCCTCTGGCAATAATACCTTTTTCATTAATTACTATTTACAGCAGGTGTTCAAGCAAGTGTTGCAGGAAGTACCGTATCAAATCAGACGATCACCATTACAACTAAGGCTCCCTGCACACCGCATGCGATTCCCATTCCGCTTTTTAAATCTGTTTTTACATCCGATTCCGATTTTTAATCTTTACTGCATGCTGCATTTTTTGATCTGTTTTTCTTTTGAATGTATTCAGGGAAAATCGGAATTGAAAATCGGAATCTGAAACGGAATCGCAAAAATGATTTGCAGTGTGCAGCGAGCCTTAGGGTGCTCATATACACTTACCAATCGTCCACAGCAAATTCGAAAACTGTGATCGAATCTGTCAGAGATCAAATTTCCAACACTTAACGAGGAACTAAACCCAGGAGTGGAATTAAATGCAATCAGTAGCTGATACCCCTTTGCCTCAAATACATAACCGGGGGTTCTGTATGGCTGATATTGTGGTAAAACCCCTCCCAGTGTGATGTCATGACCATGGTCCTGACAGTTTGCTGTCTGTAAACCTCATTGCATTGTGGGAAATAACGTATTTTTCCAACTTGCAAGCAATATCTCCTGTGCATAGAACGCTCAGTAACGAACATTCCATACATCACCTGGCAAGACTAAAAATGTCACCACCAGTGATACATTTCAGAATGTAAATCAGGAAAGATTTTACAATGGGCAAACACTGACTAAATAATGTATAAATGAATAGTTTAAAAGGTTTTCGACTAACCCATCTCCTCATGGGGGATTTTCAGGGTTTTCCTTGTATTATAAAGCATTTCCTGAACGGTGAATTAACTGCCAAAATAGTAAGATACCAGTCTGCCTCCCTACTCCCTTGCACACTATTTTTTCAGTTAGAGTTAGCAACTGTCATTCAGGAAATGCTGTCGAAAACAAAGAAAACCCTGAGAATCCCCCATGAGGAGATGGACTAGTCCAAAACCTGTCTGTTCTGTCAGATTTTAACTGCCTACTTTTTTTTTTCTTCGCTGGAGTGGCCCTTTAATGTAAAAGAAATGAAGTGCAGATCTGCCAGAGGACTGTGGGCCGGCCCTAATGCGGAGAATGAATATAGTGGCGTCCTAAGTACTTATAGATTACTGTAAACATCACAACAGAAATAGTATATCTAAAACCTCCAAAGTGCTGATAAACATTGCCTGGCGTAATGTCCGCAGTGTGCTGCTCTATAGAACCTCAGTGCAATCACGTCATCAGTCAGTTGCTGTAATTCCCTAGCTTCAATGCAGAAAAGATGCCAGCAGTTGTATTCAGGTAGCGGATCACCTCACACTACTCCCACCACTGCAGGTGTGAATGCAAGCGCGGTGTGAAGTAAAGTACCGGAAAAGCAGTAGCAACCGCTAAATGACGACCAGGTAACAATCTTCACAACAGCAGAGCCTGTTTGTTTACAAGTTGAAAACATCATACTTTTCGTTGATATAATCTTTATTTAGTAGCAAAGGCTTCTAGAAAACCTTATTGTACAAGCGAAGAAGAACCCAACTCATGCATCTCCCTCAGCTAGGACTGTACCGGATGACTTACAGACCTACTCTCATTCTGCACTTTATGTGCTGTAATTAAACATCCTGCTCCGGAATGTGAAACCATTATTTGTGCTGTGTACTAAAACTGTAAACCAATAAACAGGATATAAAAGTGCAGCTTACATCACACCAAATACTCAGGGAAAACAGCTGTTTTTACACACGGTGAGGAACAATAGCCACACACAAAAGTCAGAGGGTTTCAAAGTGTGAAAAGGTCTACAGACCAAAAAACAAAAATATTGAAAAGAAACTCATGGCAAATCATATCGCTTACATACTTATAAGTTTATTTCATTTACGAACTGCATTTAGATTGACCTTCAAGAGCCCCATTTCACTGGCAGAGCTGAGTTTCTGCAGCATTCCGGAATGGCAGGAGCACGATTATCACTGAAATCGCAGTGCACCTTTTCCACTGTGACGACTGCACCTGCGGCATGGTACTGTGGTAATTGTCTTGTGATTGCACTTCGGTAGTAGTCTATGTGACTTTCGTGGGAATTCCCTATTACATGTGAAGCTCCCCCCCCCCCCCAAAACAAATAAATCAAAATCGCGCTGTACATAATGATGATTGCATTAAAAGGGAAGAAAAAAAAAATCGCATTGCTGCAAATTGCAATCAGAATCGGAGTGCGATTGTACCTGCGATCGTGATTTGTACTGGAACAGTATTTAATTAAAGTATCCAGAAGGTATGTCAGTTTTTGCAGCTAGTTTGTAAAACCCCCTTTTCTTTTCCTTTTCTTATAGGAACTGAAACTCCCTTTGTGGTTTCGCTGCCTCGTTTGCATAGGTAAAAGCATTAGTTTTTTAACACTTGCTTGTCTTCGAAAACAGAAAGGGATTTTAGGTAATTTCTTAGTAGGGCTAGTACTAGATGTACCTAGGTTTATCTCATGTCAAATGTCAGTTCAGGTACCCTGTCAAGTACTGGAATGCCAGACCTGTAAATGACAGCAACTTCTGAGTGCAGTGTTCCCCTCCTTACCTCTCCTGACTGGAAGCCACAACATTGTGCGCCATGGCATGTTCCCACTTCCCCACCCCATAGAAATACAGGTTTCAGGCTGCTAAAGCAGGGCTGGCGTTTCCATAGGGGCAAACTGGGCAGTTGCCAGAGACGGCTAATGGCCCCCCTGGTCAACAGTAGTCCCCTGGGGAGATGCAGAGTGCTTGCTTTGGAGTAAATTGACCTGTTTGGGTGGTGCGCTCCTTCCTTCAGCTGGCAGCATGTTAGCCGAGTACAAAAATGCCACTGGTTCATAGAAAAGAGGTTCCTGCAAAGATATAGTTAGAAGGACACAGACTGAAATGGGGACCAAGCTGGATGTACAGGCGAGTTCACTCCACTGTGAGTACTCTGCAGGGACTCCTGGGGGCCACTATTCACTTTGGGGGAGACCTGGGGGGAGCTTGTCAGCCCAGAGGGTATAATATCTGTTGGGGGTGGGGGAAGGTACCTACTGTACAATCAGGGGAGGTAGGTGCGGGTCACTGAGCCCCAAGTAAGTTTTGCCTAGAGCCTCATTTTGACTAGAACTGGCCCTGCAGCACATAAAAAAGTGTCTGTACAAGACTCGGCTCCTAATTATCCCGACCCCTTCAAGTAATCAGAATTCTTACTAAACACAGAGAATCTTCTTCAGTCACTTTTTAACAGTGTATTTGCCTCTAAGTAAAAAAATAAACGTCAGATGGAATACGTTTTCAGTTTAGCCAAGCTGAGGGAGTATCAGAACACCTCATCTACTTGTCTCAGATGAGCGATTTATAATTAGGAGGTCATTCCGCAGCTCTCCCACCACGGCCAGTACTCTAAAACCAACTCAGTAAAGACAGTTCTAATGGTTTATTTTCACAGATTAAGCGTAACCAATCTGATTAGTTACAGCCATTATGTTTGATATTACAAAAGGTGTAAAGAACAGTCTTTGAAAGGACAGACTGGGATTCATTCAATGCATTTTACTTGATAAATAAGAAATGTATTGCAGCTTCTCTTACCGGATTTTTCCACCAGTTCCCGGACATCCCTCTTCTCCGGAAGACCCGAATAGCCTAAACCCCGGCATTCTAGGATGGTCTTCAGCTGGTGGAAGCTCAGTGTCACGGGGTCCACGAGTTGGCTGGCGAAGATGCCCGTCTCGTACCACACGATGGTCTCAAAGAACCTGGCCAGCACGAAGAGGATGAGGAAGTAGAGGAGCAGCAGGAACAGCTTGAGCCACATGGTGCCGTTGTGGTGGGATCTGGGCGGTGGTGCCCTCCCCTGTAGGAGCAGAGCAGACAGGATCTCACACACTATGCCAGCCCTCGCACCGCAGGGATTGTTGTTTAATAAACTGTGCTTCCTCCCTCTGGCACAGGGATAATTACAGAGCACTTAACCTGTTCATCCACAGGGCAGAATTATTAGACGCAGCTTGCCGAGCTTCCTACATAGCATACGGGTGACATAAAACACTTACGTCCGCTGCACATTATATGGCACCTGCCACACACACAGCAAGCCTTGTTTACTAAGAATGTATACTGTATACTGGGGGGGGGGGGGGGGGGGAATGTTTATCTATATAAACAAAAATAGAGCAAATAGCTCTTGGAATCCTCCTCTACAGTGCATGCTCTAATAACAAAATACTTAATGACAGCTCAGGCTAGGTGATAATTACTCACACAGTTTAAGGTGGCCATACACTGGTCGATTTGCCATCAGATTCGACCAACAGATAGATCCCTCTCTGATCGAATCTGATCAGAGAGGGATCGTATGGCTGCCTTTACTGCAAACAGATTGCGAACCGATTTCAGCCTGAAACCGTTCACAATCTGTTGTGGTGGTGGTGCTGCTGCTGCCCCCCTGCATACATTACCTGCTCCGCCGGCGCGACTCCAGTCTCCCGGTCACCGCTGCTCTGTCTGCGCTCTGGTCTCCAGGTCCGGCATGCCTCACTTCTTCTAGCCCGGCAGGAAGTTTAAACAGTAGAGGGCGCTCTACTGTTTAAACTTCCTGCCGGGCTAGAAGAAGTGAGGCATGCCGGACCTGGAGACCAGAGCGCAGACAGAGCAGCGGTGACCGGGAGACTGGAGTCGCGCCGGCGGAGCAGGTAATGTATGCGGGCTCTATTGCGTCGGTCGTCGGGCACTCGAACGCCGCTAGCGATGCGCTCTTTACCCGCGGGCGATCGACGGTTATTTTCCGCATGGCACGATCGACGGGATCGGACGAAATGGATCGAAATTCGGCGTGTAGCGTGAACGATTGGCAGCAGATTCGATCCCAGTGATCGAATCTGCTGTCGAAACGGGCGCAAATCGGGCCAGTGTATGGCCAGCTTAACAGTTGTTATCACTTGCATTCCTCTCTGTGAAATAACATTCTGTCTACGGTAAGTTTACAATTCAGTCGTTAACTTAAGGATTCTATTGTTAACTTCAGGAATGATTCCTTAACTTAAAGACAGAATCCTTATTTTAACAATTGAATGAGGTAAATTGCTAAGTAAATACTAAATGATTTATCACCATGGTGCTAACAGTAATAAGAGCTTGTTATTAAAGACAGGAGATAAGCTTAGTGAATTTTGGCCAAAATTACTGAAGAAGAGGGAAGCCTCTGGACACTGTAGAGGCTTTCCACGCCATTCTCCTTGCCGCTGATGCCAGTCGCCAGAAAGCTCTGCTTCTCTGGGCAGCAAAAATCCACGGCCAAGAAAATCGTGGATTTTGCCCTGGGGATTTGGGGGGTAAAGACCCCTCGTTCTGCCGCGGGATAGCGACGTTTTAGCAGGGGCAAACATGCCCATGTTGAATATAATGTAAAAAGCAATTTTTAGTCTCTAAGCATAATGCTGCAGTTTTTCCCTTACTAAGCTTACATGTTAAACATTAGCAATGTTTTTAGTACCATCTATGGAGAAAGCTGTTGTGAGCATAAATCTGTGCAAAACTGTGTGATATAAGTATAAACTCGCAGACCATTACTTATTTTTGGGGCTCCTCTTTGAAATTCACACAAAACCACAGCCAAAGTTTTTCACAGTGGACGACCAGCATTGTAAAGTCACACAAACAATAGATATCAGTCACTATAATTAAACGCCGTTTAACAGTGATTCAGTTAAATTAAAAGGAACCTGAGGTAAGAGACACATGTAGGATGCCACATTTATACAACACCAGTTGTCTGGCAGTCCTGCTGATCTCTTTATTTATTGTATTTATAAAGTGCCAACATATTATGCAGCGCTGGCTCTTTGGCTGCAGTAGTGTCTGAATTATACACCTGAAACAAGCATGCAGCTAGTCTTTTTGCCATAAACATTTGATCTGCACGTTTGCTCAGGGTCTATGGCTAAAATTATAAAAGGATAACTGTAGTGAGAGAGATAGGGAAGCTGCCATTTTTATTTCTTTTTAAGCAATACCAGTTGCCTGGCAGCCCAGCTGATCCTCTGTCTGTAATACCTTTAGCCATAGCCCCTGAACAAGCATGCAGCAGATCAAATGTTTCTCACATTGTCAGATCTGACAATATTAGCTGCATGCTTGTTTCTGGTGTGATTCAAACACTACGTCACCTAAATAGATCAGCAGGGCTGCCAAGCAGCTGGCATCGTTTAAAAGGAAGTAAATATGGCTGCTTCCGTATACCTTTCACTACAGTTGTCCAGAAGGCAGAAGATCAGCATGACAGCCAGGCAATGTGCATTGTTTAAAGTGGAGCTGAACTCTTGCACAGCCCAGTAGGAAAATAGAGAGAAATGCACCCTGTATATATTTAGAGAGTTTAGTCTGTCTAATTCCCCTTGATCTGTGCCTATTCGCCACTGTAATTTGATCTCTCAGCGCTGTCAGCTCAGGAATTTCCTCACCCAGAGCAGAGCAGCTAATTTGTGAACGCAGAATGTTAACCTTATGTCTGCTTCCATGAAAGCAGGTAGTAGACACTGCAAATTGATATCAGGATTTGTATCAGCTGTAACAAAGAAATGCTTTTTCTTTAAAGGTGATTATGCTCTTGCTTATCTTTTAGAGCAGAAAGGAAGTTCTGAGTTCAAGTCCGCTATAAATAAAATGTCAGCCTCCATGTCTCTCACTAAGAAGAGGCTTGATAAACCTGTCCCTTCTCCCCCAGTAGTTAGAATACAGAGGATCAGCATTGCAGCCAGGAATCCTGCACTGCTGGGGGAGTCGGCAGAGTTATTCCTAATGCTCTGCTCAGGTTTATTTTAGGAATGAACACTAATAGCAGTAAGCAATGGGGAGATAAACTTGCATAGTTTAGCACCAGAGCTGTGACTTCACTGAGAGGAGTCATGCAGTCCATGTCCTGCAGTGTGTATGAGAGAATGGAACCTCAAACCATAAACCAAAGCATCTGCGGCCTGCAGAATATGACAGAACAGCTCCGTGACGGGCAAGAAAGTACATTCCCCTGCCATGGAGACTGCAGGCATGAATCGTCGTTAGAAATCCATCTACTGCAGATTTAGAAAATAAAATTAGGATGACCAGATAAGGGACATTGGGAGTCAAACCAATAGCGGAACCGCAAACGCTTTGCGTTTTTTGAAACAGTTTTTCAGAGCGATTCTAGGCATGTGGAAGGCGATTTTCCAAACATGCTTAGCGTCTTTTGGATCGTTTATATTTTGTTACAGTTGTTACTGAACAGCTTCTGTAACAAAAATGCTTGGAAAACCGCTCTGATCTAGCGTTTTTCAGAGCGGTTTTCCACTTTCCTATACTTAACATTGAGGCAGAATCGCCTCAGAAATCTAAAACATGCTGCAGGACCCAAGTTCGCGTTTGGGGAAAAAAACGAATCGCTCTGGTGCGCACCATCCCATTGAAATACATTAGCCAAGCGCTTTTCATACCGCAAGCATTTTTAAAAACACTCAGAAGCACTGTTGGTGTGCACCAGCCCTTAAAGTGGACCCGAGCTGAAGCTCCGGTTCAAAACAAGCTCTTATCCTGCAGAGAGGGAAGCCTCAGGATCCTATTGATCCTATCCTATCTAGTCGGCAGCCCCCCCGTTGCAGATCGCGGCCCTTCCCTTCTATATTAATGGCCGCACTGTAGCCTCGCGGGCCCGCCCCCTCATGAGCAGTAGCATGGAGCCCGCGGTTCCTTGTTACTGCGTATGCGGGCTCAGTCAGCTATTGCGCAGCCATGAATAAGGAAGAGGAGCCGCACGTCCCTCATCTGATTAGAGACTATGGCTTCTCGCTAATCTTCCGGGGGGCAGGCTCAGCAACGAGGGACATTAGAATACTGAAGGAAGCCTCAATAGGATCCTGAGGCTTCCCTCTCTGTATCTGATTTTGGGTACCCTTCGGCTCGGGGGGCTGTATGCATGGATCATTGGATTTTTAATAAAAGGCTTAGATATCCATTCTTTAACACCTTACTGCTTGCAATGATGCAAATATAAAGCTCTCAGGGGCCACGTGAAATGTTGAGGGGGGCGGATTCGGCTCAGGGGTCTTGAGTTTGACACCTGAGCCTTAAAGCGGACCTGATCCCAAAAGTCCTCTCTGCTCTAAAAAGATAAGCGACAACATAACATCCTTTAAAGAGTACCAGTGAAAATAATGTAATTAAAAAAAAAAAAGTTTATTCAGTCAGTGTTTGCCCATTGTAAAATATTTCCTCTCCCTGATTTACATTCTGACATTTATCACATGGTGACATCTTTACTGCTGGCAGGTGATGTCACTGGACGGAGATGCTGCTTGCTGTTTTGGCAGTTGGAAACAGCTGTAAACAGCTATTTCCCACAATGCAACGAGGTTCACAGACAGGAAACTGCCAGGACCATGGTCCTGACAGTTTCCTGTGGGAGGGGTTTCACCACAATATCAGCCATACAGCGCCCCCTGATGATCCGTTTAAGAAAAGGAATAGATTTCACATGTAAAAGGGAGTATCAGCTACTGATTGGGATGAAGTTCAATTCTTGGTCACGGTTTCTCTTTAAACAAAAAACATTTCTTTGTTACAGCTGATACAAATCCTAAAATAAATCTACACTGTTTCTACCTACTGATTCATGGAAGCAGACATATTGTTAACACCCTGTGCTTTCAAATGAGCTTATCTGCCGTGGCAGTCATGTGACACAGGGGAGAGATCAAATTTCAGGACTCAGACTAAACTCTCTAAATACACACAGGGTTCATTTCTATCGGTTTTCCTTCTGTCCTGTGCAAGAGTTCAGGTCCACTTTAAGGGTCCAAATTTCTAAAAATAAATAAAATAAAAGTAAAATGGCAGTACTTTCATAGGACACTACCATCTCCCAGGGCAGTGGAGTCGAGGAATCGAAGCAATTAGGGTACCTGGAGTCGGAGATTTCATAAACTGGAGGAGTCGGGTGATTTTTGTACCAACTCCTCAGCCCTGCTATCTCCCCAGCTGAGAATTATACCCCATAAATCTATTCTTAATTACCAGAAATAATGATGATTCATTTTTCCACCAGAATAAATATAAGCTTCTGCGCGATTCCACAGTCGTGCACATGTGCTGCCAACAATTGTGCTGCTTTGGCATATTTGACAACAATGAATTCATTTAATTAAAAAAAAAAGGCTCTGGCAAGCCCAAGGCACTCTAATAGATGACTTCATAAAAAATAACTAATATTTAAAGTAGCTTAGGGTTTGTTTTCCATTTTTGCAAGCGAAAAAAAAAAAAAAAAAAAAAAAGGTACAGTGGTTAAATAGTCTTCCTTGGGTCATTAACATTTTACAGACTGTGGTGTTATTCACAGAAAGGTCTTCAAAACTGTGGTTAAAATGTAACCATCACCTGAATCAAATTAAAGAGAACCGAAGGGGCTCGATTCACAAAACGGTGCTAACCTAGTTAGCACGCCTAAAGGCTTTGGCGTGCTAACTAGGGTGCTAAGTAGTTAGCATGCACAAAGTTTCAAAAAAATTGCATGCAAAGTTTTTGTTGCACTGTTCGCATGCTAAATATGCACTAACGGTGCGACGTCACGCCGCGCAGAAGTTTGCGCGCATAATTTTGCGCGCGATTCATTTCGTGTGCGATTTAGCGCGCAAACAGTTGTTTTAGGCGTGCTAAGGGGCTTTTCACAGGCGTGCTAACAGTTAGCACCGCTTTGTGAATCAAGCACAAGGTGTTGGAGGGGGCAGGGGGGGGGGGATGGGGTGTTTGATCCCTACCTACCTTCATATACTCAACCACGGACCCTCTGACAAGACCTTGTCGGGTCTGCTCGTGGTCCCTGTCATGACACAGGCGCCTTCATGCTATTCCACAATTCCACAGGCATACTTGTGCAGGTATCGGGGATGGCACCAGACCATCAGGGAAAGCTACATGGGGATGGTGGGGCCACTATGGAAAGCTACATGGGGATGGGAGGACCACTAGACTACTAGGGACTACTGTAAAGGGGGGAATGGGGGGGGGGGGGGGGACTGCTAGAACACCAGGTTGGCATCACTATTCGCCTGGGCTACAGATCAGAGCGCATTAGGTTTGGATACGTTTCTTTTAGGTCAGTCTAAATCCTAAAATAAAAAAAGCCTTAAATGACTGGATGAAAATAAGGCCTCTCGCAATAAAGGACAGATTTACAGTGATACTTAATCATTACACTTGAAGTAAACTGTTCCATTTTTAGCAGATCAAAAGATCTTTTGTGAAGTTTATATTGCTGCAAAGTACTGCTCCTTTCACCATATGCAGAAGACAGGATGGAGTATATTCTACCTGACCACTGTCCTTTCAAACTGTCTGTTGAGATGCAATGGACAACATCATCGCATCCAGGGCTGTGGAGTCGGTACAAAAATCATCCGACTCCAACTCTAACTCCTTCATTTCTGAAACCACCGACTCCAGGTACCCAAAATTGCTCTGACTCCTTGACTAATAATTTTCAAGATGCCGGGTCCTAAATTACCTGCAGTCCTGCCCTAATGCAATGTACACATTTTTATTGGCTGAAAAAGTTCAGTCAGGTTTTCAAAAATGGCCCATGCATCGGTTTTCTGAGCAGATCGGAAACAAACCACTCAGATGTGAACTTTTTCATAATCATTGCACAAGCGCTTTCAGGGCAATTTTGAAAATCGCCAGCGCTTGAAAAATGTAAAAAATGCCCCTAGTGTGAAAGAGCCCTAAATGTAGATAAACTATATAGCGGGTGCTAACTCTGGTAATTTAGGATACCACAAAATAAGACAAAGACAAGCACACACCAGCATATTCTGCACAAACCACAATATTTATTGAAAGTACATATAGAAACATAATCAGTGGTGTACCCCAAATAATTAGGGCCACCCAAGTATAGATTACACACCTAATGGTAAAGGGAAGGCACATTGTGATAGCCCTAATTATTTGGGGTACACCACTGATTATTTATATGTTTCTATATGTACTTTCAGGCCATGTCCACGTTGTGTTCGGCTCGCGTGTCCGTCGGAGTTGGGCTGTTTTTGAGGCGTCTTCCTACCGCGCCCCCCCCCCCCCCCCCGATTCACGGCGCTTGGGTGGATGATTCGTTTTTGTGCTTAGCGGTTTTCTAAGCGTTTTTTCCAAGCGGTTTTGTAATGCACTCCCTGACGCAAGTCAGGAAGTGACCTCTTTGACCCGGAAAGGAATAAATACAATGTATTTATTTTTAAACACGCAAATGCAATCACTACACAAAGTGATTTTGTGAGCGTTTTGCGTTTCTCCTATACTTTCCATTGAGGCGAAATGGCCTCAAAAATGGTCCACGCACCGCTTTACTGAATGGACAGGGCACGACCCGCGCTGATATGAACCTTCGGTACTTATCCGTTAGCCGGGCGCATCCAGCAGGTGGCGCTAATTACTATTCCCCCTCCAGGCCGACATGGATAGTAGGGAAAGATGCAACTCTGGTGGAGTATTGTTGGGCAAAAAAAAAGCCAAAAACACCTGCAGTGTGAACAAGCCCTCAATAAAGGTTGCAGCTTTTGCAGCCTATACTGGTTTGTGCTGGTCTTTTTTTGTGACAGTTGTGACAAGTAGCTGCCAGCAAGTGCAGCTGCCATACAGGAGTGGCTGGTGTCTGGAGATCAGGGCATCTGCAGAGCAGCACAGGTGGGAACTGGCAGGAGTTGAGAGCTCCTGGCATAGAGGCAGCACCACCATAACCTTACACTGGGCGATGTAGCTGGTGCTCCTCTAGGGCCCGGGGCCCCCCAAGTCACGTGCCAGAGTCTTCCCCCCACTCCCCATCACACCTACCTGATCGGTGTCCGCGGAAGCGGCTCAGGCGCTGCTCCGCCCCATCCCCCGCTCCGGGTTGTCACCGCTGCCGATGTTTACCGATCAGCTGAGCAACAAGACAGCCGTGACGTCACCGCGACCCCTGACCTCCCCTCTGTGTATCTGCGAGCCAGGGGGCGGAGTCTCACCATAGAGAGCCCAGCGGAGGGAGAGACGGGACGGGAAGGAGCATAGAGCGTCCGGGGGCGGCTAGATAACACAGGCACGCTGACCACAGGGGAGGACTGCAGGGATTAGTGTGTTATGCATTGAGTGTGACTATAGCTGCCAGTGACACTGCCTGTGAAGGCTTGCTGTAACCACAATCACCCTTGTTTTTTTGTCATCATTACACTGACATACTGTTCCTGCTGGCAGGCATTAGAAGTTTATACACCTGTTTCTATTTTATTTTGACATCATCATCAACATTACAAAACTCAATTCACACTTGAAAAAAACTGCAAGGTTTTCATATCAAAAATAACAATAACAATAACAATAATATTTATATAGCGCTTTTCTCCCTGGGGACTCAAAGCGCTGTGACCCTGCATTATGCAGTCTCAAAGGCTAGGGAAAAGAGGTGAGTTTTTAGCCTTTTTTAAAGCTGTCCAGAGAAGGAGCCTCTCGTACTGATTGTGGAAGTGAGTTCCATAGAGTAGGGGCTGCATAGGAAAAGGCCCGAGCACCAAATGTTAAGTGTATCCTGGGAATAACCAGCTTCATCTTGTTGGCAGAGCGGAGGGTGCGTGGAGGGGCATAAAGTTCCAATAGATCCGCTATGTATTTGGGTCCCATGTGGTGTAGAGCCTTGAATGTCAGCAGGCAGATCTTAAAATTGATTCTCCATTTTACTGGCAACCAGTGAAGAGTTTGCAGTACTGGGGTGATGTGTGAGCTGCGGGGGGCATTGGCTAGGAGTCTGGCTGCAGCATTCTGTACTAGCTGTAAGGGGCGCAGAACCTTATCTGTAGATCCGATTAACAGGGCGTTGCAGTAGTCTAGGCGGGAGGATACAAATGCGTGAACCAGGGCAGGTAGGTCTTCAGCTGGGATTAGGTGTTTTATTTTCGCTATATTTCTTAGATGGAAGAAGGAAGACTTGACGACAGCTGATACCTGCTGTCTGAGTTTTAGATTTCCATCCAGGATCACCCCAAGGTTTTGCACAGAGTCTTTATACTGTACAGTATCTCCCCCAATTGCTAGTTTGAGGTGGTGAGCGTTTTGAACTTTATCTATCATGTGTGGACCACCTACCACCAACACCTCTGTTTTGTCAGAGTTCAGCCTCAGCCAGCTGGTGTTCATCCAATTTTGTAAATCCACTAGACACGCATTTATGGATGCTGATGGGTCTTGGGTGCCAGGCTTGAAGGACAGATACAGTTGTGTGTCATCTGCATAACAATGGTATCCTAAACCATAGTTCTGGATTATTTTGCCCAGTGGGAGCATGTAGACTGCAAAGAGTAATGGTGATAGTACAGAACCCTGTGGAACTCCATAGGCAAGTGGCACTGGATTAGAGTAGTGTGTGCCCAGACATACTTGCTGTGTCCTGCCAGATAGGAAGGTCTGAAACCAGCTAAGAACAGTACCCCTTAGGCCACAGTAATTCTTCAGTCGCTGGATTAGTATTTCATGGTCCACAGTATCAAATGCTGCTGACAAGTCAAGAAGAATCAGAATTGAGCAATCACCCTTGTCCCTTGCAGTAAGTAGATCATTCATTACTCGGACTAATGCTGTTTCAGTGCTGTGCCTTTTCCTGAATCCTGACTGAAAAGTATCAAAGATGTTGTTATCTGTAAGCCTGTAATGCATGTAATGATAGCATAGCTCCCAACTGTCCCTCTTTTGGAGGGACAGTCCCTCTTTGGGAGCCCTGTCCCTCTTTCCTCCTCATTTGTGTCCCTCTTTCTATGTAAATATATATATATATATATATATATATATATATATATATATATATATATATCTACTAAAAAAATGTTTATGATTGACTCTAAACTTTATTCCCATCTGATATATTACTAATTTTAAAATGTTAATATGAAGGAAAATTAACCAGGATAGAAAGGGCCAGTGTTGTTTGAATTAGAAAAGAGCATATTCTTCTTATGAAATTTTTATGGTATGCGTGACTAGGGGGCTGTCTGAGGCGTGATCAGGGGTGTGGCAGGGGCATGGCTTAAAGGGAACCTTAACCGTGGGCCCAAAAAAATTTCACTTACCGGGGGCTTTCCCAAGCCTCCTGCAGCCTTCCTGTGCCCGTGCCAGTCCTTCGGTGCCCTCCGGTCTCCCTCCGCGGCTTCGTTGTCGGCCAACTTCCAGTCGTCCTCTGGCAAAGCGTCCTCTTCTTCCGCATTCCCCGTCGTAAAGAGCCATAAAGCGCGTCCGCATGACGCGTCTTTTAAGTGTCCCTCATTCTCATCTCAAAAAGTTGGGAGTCTATGGTGCTACTTTAGGGCCTTTTCACACGGGCAGCTGACAAGAGGTGAAGACACCGCCTCCTGCATGCTCTCCTGCATTGGCCAGGCACTTATTAGTGCCCCCGTTACAGGTGCCCCCTGTCACAGGACCCCTAGTGACCGGACCGCACAATGCCTTCCAATCAGTTTCAGCACACAGACCATGCAAGCTGTGGTCGCAATCGGTGCGCAGAAACCGCTGGAATTTTGGCAGCAGACCGACTAGAAGGGAGCCTGTGAGTTACGGTAATTACAAATTACACACTATTTCAGGGTATAATTGCCACCACCTCTGTTATCATGGGACAGAGGCACCCACTGACTGGCTGAGTCTAGACCCGCAAATACAAACGGTTAAACACACTCTATTCTGTCTAGCTAGCAACAATAGTAGCGACTCTTCAGAAGTCAGGATTCAGTTTGTGCGGCGGAATAGCAGGGTAGCTGAATAAACAAATTACGTTAGCGTCGTTTATTAAAACGCAATATAAATAATATATACAGAAAATCATTAAAATCTACAATTATAGAAACATTAATAGCCAGTATTAAAATAAAAGGGAGAAAATACTTAGAGTTCGTGGAAATATGTCCTTCTGGTAAAACTCATAAAGTTCTTGGTTTCAGTTCAGTAGCAAAGTCCAAACAAGCCAGATGCCAGCATGTCCTCAAGCTGGCAAGGATGTAATCCGGATGATGTTTCAAAATGGAGGACATTAATTTTGGGTCCTCTGCCATTCTTATACCCCTGATCCCATAGGAGGTAGTGAGGGCGGGAACCGCACACCTAAGAACATGAGATGAGTCTTCCCCCTTACCCTGGGGACCAAAAGTCAAATCTAACCATATATGGGCTCTATCTCACAGAACTGTACAGGTCAGGGCAGATTTACTAACATTTTCAGGTCTGTCTCGATTTACCCAGCAGCCTGATACCAAACATTAGAGGGAGGACCCCTGTGGTATCATCAGGGCACTTTCGAACTGCCTAACTGGCAGCCCTTTCCTCAGAATGTTCTGAAACTTTCTCAGTACCAGCGCCAGGCAAAGCCCAGCATGCTCTGTGAGTTTGAAGGGCCTGCCAGCCTGGCAACACAGGAAATATGACAAATATAGCAGTTTATGGATTATTATATACAGTTACAGCAGGTCGGGTCTAGGTGAAGGCTCTTTGAAGCTAGGACAGCAGGCTACGTGTCGGCTTCCCTGCTGTGATCGGGGCCGGGGAGTCTCACTCTCCCTCCTCTAAATTGGTTCTGTCATGTGATGGATGGGCCCTTAGCACAGCTGGGTGCCTGGGACACTCTGCTGAAGGCTTCCTGCCATTTGGTGGAAGGAAAAAAAAAACCTGTCTTTTAAAAGAAGGAATGTCATTCTGTTCGGTGCAATGACTGCACAAATCTAACCAGGAAGCGATCAGAAAATGGACTGCGCGAATCTTCCCAATTCGCCTGCATTTCTCACGGCTGTTCCGTGACCCCCCCCCCCCTCCCCCACAGAGTGAAATCTGAGCACGGCCGCTGCTGCACTTAGACGTGACATGTTGCATTCCTCCGCCGCCCAGTAACGCCACCACGTGTCAACGCTTGACACGCATGGTGTTACACCCACTACAATTAGGCTGCATTTAAATTGCACTGGCGAGCGGCAGATGGGAGGCTGAACTGCTCGGGAAACATGCAGTTCAGCCACCCTTCTGAAAGGGGCCTTAGGCATCTGCGATTCCCCCTAGCATTTAAAAAGAATACAACACGCACTACTTTCCCGCACAACACGTGTTTTTCCACTAAAATCAATGGCTACTGTAAAAAAAACACTACACCCCAAAATGCACAATCGTGTAAAAACGCTTCCAGGGAATTGTCTGTGAATCCCACAGATACAAATGTGATCCCTTCCTCAGGCTAAGTTCACAGTGGGCTTTGCTTCCAGGGATGGTTGGAAATGCCGATTTTCGATACCACAGAAATTACAATTTCCGCCAATGGTGAATACCGATTCCACAGATTTACGAGTTTTTCTTTCGGTAATTTTTTTACATTCTCTGAATGACCAAATACATCCAAGCTGACTGCATTCTCCGATTGATCCAATGCTTCTGAGTTCTGTGATTGGAGTATTTCTGCAGAAATCCGATTTCCATTTTTCGAGTGGTCTTTTTTTGGTCATTTTTTTGTATTCGATTGGCCAAATACTTCTGAGTTGACTCTGCATTCTCTGATTGGTCCAATGCTTCCGAGTTCTGTGATTGGGCTAAAATGTCTGAGTTGTGGTAATGCAGTATTTCCTAATAATTCCAAGTTCAGTTTCAGTTTTCAAATTTCTAAATTCCGATCGCAAAAGTGAATCCTATTGAGCATCCCTAACGTTCCCTGTAAAAACAGGAACACAATGTAACGTAAAATTAGCGCCACGTTGCGTCGCATACAATCAATGAAAAGTAGTGACAATTGTAATCTGCTAATTACGATTAATCAAAACTGTGTAAAATTAGGTCATATGTAATTAATTTGCAATGTCATTTTACCGAGTTAAAAAAAAAAATCTTTCGAATTTTTAAAATAATTTTTCTTTCTTCTTTTTGAAAAAAATGTTTTTTGATTTGTTTCCACTTTTCCCCTTATTATATGTAGCATGACGTATGGGGACGGTAGCATGTATGGGGGCTTTGCTATTAACCGCTAAAGTTTGCTCAATTATTACCAGAAATTACAAGTAATTGTGAAAATAAGGTGCCTGACTACAGTTACCAACAAAATGAATTACGATTTTCTCAGAAATTTTGCATCATAATTGTGAATTATGTTGCAAAATTAAGATTATGCGAAATTTGTGCTCATCACTTATAGAAATTATGCTTCACTATCACAGTTAACTTGTGCATTTTATGATAATGCACTTCTTTCAGTGCGTTGGGATGCAGCACGCTGTTAAACCGCACCGGCCGCACTGTGAATGTTGCATAGGTGTGCATTACAGCGGTGTTCCATGATACAGTGCAGCCATTACGTTGCACTGCATGGCACCACTGTAAACGTGGCCTTTGTATCTCACAGCATAGTGTAAACAACAGCCTAGTACACACATTCAGTTTTGATTGGCCAATAACTGACCAATTTTACCACCTCCATGTAGCATTAAGGGCTCGTTTCCACTATCGCGAATCTGCATGCGTCCAGCGCATGCAGATTCGCACATGTAATGCAATCGGGCCTGTTTCCACTGTAGCGTTGTTGAGGTGCGTTTTTTTCAGCGGTGAAAAAACGCACAAAAGAGCCACAGAATTCGCCTGCGAGTAGAATGCATGCGAATCGCCGCTAATGTATTTAATAGGGAATTCGCCTGCGGCTATGGTATGCGAATTTTCATGCGAAAATCGCATAGGTACCAATGTAACTTCAAACAGGCAGTGACATGGTTAAATTCGCATATACCCTCACCTATGCAAATTCGCATGCGAATTCGCGGCAAAAACCGCGAAAATATTCTCATCCGCATGCTATTTCATGCTATTTCATCAGCGGTGGAATCCAGGCGATTCTGCACCGCAATAGTGGAAACGAGCCCTAAAGCAAACAAATTTTAGATACAGAGGAGTCCCTAATATCCGGCACCAGCGGTGCTTGCCGGTTAAAGAGGAATATAACCCAGCATTTCTTCTTTGCTCTAAAAGATCATTTACAGCATATAATATACTACCACCATTAATTTTAGCAGAACAGCATTCAAAGGGTTAAAACACACTTTTTAAAAAACTTTTTCAATAGAAAAAGTATCCCTATTTATTGTCCAGCGCTGCGTAATATGTTGGCGCTTTATAAATACAACAAATAAATAAAAAATAAATAAGAAATAGAAAGCTCCCCACATCCGAACTGGTGATAACATTATCTTGTATTTAAAGAGGAACTGTCGCGAAAATCTTAAAATTTAAAACACATACAAATAAGAAGTACATTTCCCCCAGAGTAAAATGAGCCATAAATTACTTTCCTCCTATGTTGCTGTCACTTACAGTAAGTAGTAGAAATCTGACATTACCGACAGGTTTTGAGCTAGTCCATCTCTTCATGGGGGATTCTCAGCATGGCCTTATTCTTTATAAAGACATTCCCTGAAAATGATTAATACAAAGAAGCTGGCCAGCCTCCCTGCTCGCTGCACACTATTTTGGCAGTTGGACAGAGCAACTGCCATTCACTGAGTGCTTTTAAAAATAAAGAAAACCCCGAGAACCCCCCTATGAGAAGATGGGCTAGTCCAAAATCTGTCAGTAAAGTTGGATTTCTACTACTTACTCTAAGTGAGAGCAACATAGGAGAAAAGTAATTTATGGCTCATTTTACTCGGGAAGAAATGTACTTCTTATTTGTATGTGTTTTAAATTTTAAGATTTTTGCAACAGTTCCTCTTTAATTAATTGTAGCAGAGAGGAATGTAAACATTCCCTGACTATGTGCAAAAACTTCTTCTAATGTGTTGAAAAACTGATACACTGCTCAGAAATCATTACTTGGTACATTACAATATAAATACACCCGTTATGAATAAAATGCAATAGCAGCTTTCAGAGCAAATAAAACTGTACTTTGGAAACTTGTCATTTCTAAATTAATAATAATACTTATGCACAAAAGCAAATATGATAACTGTATGGTATATAAAAAGTAACACAAAACACAAATGAAAAAAACATTTTTATTGAATATTATGTCAGGGTTTAAAATGCACAAACCTTCCTACATCACCGAGCCTCCAGCGATGTCTAGCAGCCTTTCTACATCACCTAGCGGGCTGCTACTGGCTTTCCAGCTTCCTCCATGCACGGAAGCCATGTCAGCTGACTTGCATCGACTTGCGTGCACAGACGCTGGAAGCCGCTAGGAGCCCTCTAGGTGATGTAGAAAGGCTACAACACATCACTGGAGGATCGGTAAGTATTTAAACAGTCTCAATGCAAAGTCCCCATTATCACTCAGGCATTTTTTATTTATTTATTTAAGTATTTATATAGCGCCAACATATTACGCAGCGCTGTACAGAGTATACATTGTCTTGTCACTAACTGTCCCTCAGAGGTGCTCACAATCTAGTCCCTCCCATAGTCATATGTATATATCCTTTAGTGTGTAATGATCCGCTCTGCTGTCTGCACAGACAGACAGCTTTTTGACCATTTTGTAGATCTGAGTGCTGCAGGTCCCTGGAAAGGAGACCTGTCTTCACACTGCAAGTTTCAGAGTTGCTCTGCTGGTGAGAAATTTGCATCCACTTGTCATGCAAATTGCTTAGCTGCTTCCTTTGATAGCTTGCAGTATAAATACCTTTTGCTCCCAGAATTCCCTGCTGGTCATAGAGGTTTGTTCCTGCAACTTACCTGGAATCTCAGCCTTTGCTAAGATTATCTTAGAGTAATTCCAGGGGAGTGCTCCTTGCACTCCTATTTAGTGCAGTCAGGTTTGTGTTTAATTTGTACTGCCTATTCTGTCTTTTCTGTTGCGATTGTCTTGTCGCCAGCGGCGGTCGACAGGAAATCGTTCTGTCTGTTGGGATCGCATTCGTCCTAGCGGCAGTGGCGGTGGTTCCTTCTGTACTCTGTCTTAGGAGTGCAAGCCAGAGCAGCGGTTGCTACTGGTTGCTCCATCTGTCTGTCTGTCTGGATCGCATCCGCCCTAGCGGTAGTGGCGGTGGTTCCTTCTGTACTCTGTCTGGGAGTGTAGGCCAGAGCTGCAGTTGCTACTGGTTACTCCTTCTGTCTGTCTTGTGTGGAACGAACGCTTACTGTAGGCTCGGTGAGATAACCGTTTAGCAAGTGTTCGCGTTCTCTATTCATTTTCATGTTACTTTGGTTAGTTAGGGTGGCACGCTTGTCACTGGGCGCCTAACGCGCGGTGACCGTGTCTTAAACGCGTTCGCTGTTGCGAATGAGTGCGGAGTTCGCGTTTAGCTAGTGTTTGTTATTTTCCTTGGCGTTCTGATCATTATTGTTTGCTGTGTCTCTCTTACTACACTTATGCTCTGTCTTTGCTCGGTCTTGTGTCGCTGTTAGCAATCGCCACTCTTGCGATTGTTTTCCTACTTGGTTTTCACTGTTGTATGTTCACCGTCGCCAGGTGGCGACTGGATTGGTGGACATACATACATTCTATCTCTGGGCTAATTCAGTCTTGTGTCGCTGTTGGCAAATACCACTCTTGCAATTGCGTTCCCACTTGGTTTCCGCTGTTGTGTGTTCAGTGCACATCTTGTGCGCTGACCACGGAGATAATTCCCCAATCGTTACATAGTGTATGTATTGCAGTCTAGGGCCCATTTAGGGGAAGTCAATTAACTTATCTGTATGTTTTGGGGATGTGGGAGGAAACCAGAGTGCCCGGAGGAAATCCATGCAGACACAGGGAGAACATACAAACTCCTTGCAGATGTTAACCTGGCTGGGATTCGAACTGGGGACCCAGCTCTGCAAGGCGAGAGCACTAACCACTACACCACCGTGCTGCCCATGCATGCTGGTTAATTGAGACTTCCGGGGGCCTGAGTTTCAGATTACTGGGACTTTGCTGTACTATGAACAGATTGTGTAGGTAAACTCATATATAACATGGAAGATGTAACACTGACCAATCAAAATTGTACGTGTGTACCAGGCTTTACGCAATTATGTATGAAACAAAGGTAATCCTATTAGGAAATCAAGCCTTCAAAGCTTCTAGCAGTTATAAAAACACACACTTATGATTTATTGTTATTATTATATGAGAGAAATGTCAGTAATAAAAATGGCAAAAAGTAATTAAAAAAAAAACATCTTAACGTTTTGTAATGATTATTTATGTTTCATGTTTAACATGATTGTACTATTCTAGAAACAAGATTAGCAGACATGCTTGCAGATTTAAAAAGGTTCTGCGGGGGAAGGTTTGAAAAGAAAAACGTACACTTACCAGGGGCTTCTATCGGCCCCCTGCAGCTGTCATGCGCCCGCGCCGTCCTCTACAATCTGTCGTTCCCCGCAGCCGTCACCATTCAATTATTGGTGTAACTAGACGAATACAACTGCGCCTGCGCAGTAAGCTCCCAGAGACGCGGGCGGGAGCTAGGACGTGCGCAAACGCAGTTGTATTCGTCTAGTTATACCAATAATTGAACGGTGACGGCAGCAGGGAATGGAGGATCGTAGAGGACAGTGCGGGCACATGACAGCTGCAGGGGGTAGGTAGAAACCCCAGGTAAGTTTCCGTTTCTGTTTTCAAAACCCCCATATAACCCCTTTAACATTAACAATAATAATATCTAATATAGATCTAAATCCAAACAATTTCTTTTTAAATCTCTTAGATAAAATTGTGATTTACATTTCTAGATGATGTGGAAAGGAGTTTGGGGGTCTTTTCTGTTATCTGTGTCCCATCTGGAAGAATTTCCTTTCCGTCAGGGCCTGGCGTCTTTTTCAATTGTTACCGCAAGCGCCTGTACCATGTGACATGGGCGCATGTGGTGACATCACTACATGCGTCGGTGTTGCATTGTACTGGCACTCATGGTGGCATGAGGAGGAAGCCTGGAGTTGCGTCAGTGGACAGGTGAGAGTTTAAAGTGTACCAGAGATGACGGAGAGAGAGATGTGTCCCTCACCGCAACAGTCATGCCCGGTCGACGATTTGCACAATCTCGGCCTGAAATAGATCAAATGTATCGATCAAGCAAGCTGGGCCGATTTGGACAATTGGGGGCATAGCGGTAACGGTATGCGATATTTCGACCAATGAACGTAATGGAACCCCTGGCCCCAAATGTTAATGTGCACCCCTTGCCTGTGTATTAAAATATCTCAGCTGTCCGGCCGCTGCCGAGTGTCCGCTGTGCTTCCACATTCTTCTCCCATGTAACTTTCATGTATAGCACATGGTATGTGTGTGACGTCACACATGTGCCAGTGCTATGTATGGAGCCATAGTGGCTGCTATGGGGAACACAGTCACATGAACCTGGTGTGCAGTGGCAATATTTGGGGTCCGCCTCCCTCGCAAGTAGAAATGAGCACAAAATATTGTAATAGAATATCTGTAATTTTACCGATATTCTATTATACTCTATAGAAAAGTATTGTTAATTTTACCAATATTTTACTATGTCCTAACCTAACCATATTCTCAGCCATGGCAGTGCCCAAATGTAAAGACATGTATTGCGCCCAAATTTACCCAAGCCCTTGTGGAGACTGACGGCAGGTTTCCTCTCCCTGGAATGCAGAGCAGGGGGAACATTATAGACAAGTTACTTACCTCTCGGCTCCAGTGACGATCTATCTTCTCCAGGCATCTCTGTCTCTATGATTACCTTGCCCTCTAGTGGGCGCTATAATCATTGAGACAGGGATGCTTGTCAGAGCCAAGAGGTAACTTGTCTATAATGTTCCCCCTGCTCTGCATTCTGGGGGAAGGGGGGTTTACATATCGCTACCAATATGGTCCTGCTACCTATACTAAGGGGGCTACCTATATAGTGGGCCCTCTGCCTACCTACACTGCCCCCGGCTACCTATACTAAGGGGGCTACCTATATGGCGGGCCCTCTGCCTACCTACACTGCCCCCCAGCTACCTATACTAAGAGGCTACCTATATGGCGGGCCTTCTGCCTACCTACACTGCCCCCCGGCTACCTATTCTTAGGGGATAACTATACGGGGGTCCCTCTGCCTACCTACACTGAGGGGGCTAATCCTGGATACCTATATAGGGGTCATTAACGGCCACCTATATTTGGGGGCCGGGGGGCACTACTTCTGTCTACTTATACTGGTGGGGGGCCCTCTGGCTACCTAAAATTGGTGTGTGGGCGGGGGGTACATACATTTCCTCTGCATAGCTCCCAACTAATTAATTAACCCGTTATTGCATACCTCCATATCCCCTTGTTTTGTATGTTTATTTAACTCAAAATGTGCTGTAATTATGCAGTTGTGCATTGTACATTTCTCTTTATTATTCAATAAAGACTCTTTAATTTAAGAAAAAAAAAGACTCTGCATGGTGTTATAGCTTTCTTGTGTTTGCATTCTACAGTCTACATCTACATTACATTACACATTCATGTACATTCATACATCCAGTATGCACAGCCATGACCCAAAATCTCCACACTGGTCCCCCACTGTGACTTTGATCGTGATGTCAGACTGTGAGCATCTTTGAAAAATGGGAATGGTGTGGAGGGTTTCCCTCACAAGATAAACAGCAGTATGCTTAACCACTGTTGTACGCACGGTCTCTGGCCCTTAAGGACCACAGACTTTTTTTTTCCACGGAACGCTCTGAGATGACTGTGATTGTCTCACAGTGATCACAGGGTTAGGAGCCAATAAAATGGCTCCTGAGTGGTGGACAGAGCTCTGCCGTCATTGTGACAGCAGAGCGATTGGGCTGTAGCGCTGTCAGACTTCCACGAATGGCGAAAGTGATGGGTCCACGCTGCAAGAGTAGCTGAAATCTATGCCATGGCAGGAATACCAGCTCCTAAACAAGGCGTAGATTTCAACTACTGCTGTCCACAAGAGATTAAAAGGTACCGCAGTAATATATAGTAGTGAATTATTTAGGATAACTTAAAAAAAAAAAGTTACATACTTAACTTACCTATGTAGTGGGAAGCCTCTGGATAGTTCAGACTTCAGAGGTTCCCCAATCCATCTTGGAGCCCACAGGTTCAGCTGTACGCGTGCATCCTTGCTATGGTTGTGCTCATGCACCAAGGAGAGCATGGCTGCGAATTTTAAGAGGGTACCAGCCAGTGGGTGTGGGGTCTAGGAGGAGACTTCTTGTTCATCCAGACACTTCCTTTTACATGGGTATGTATGTAACTTTTCAGTCTTTTTAAAGTTACAGGTTCGTTTTAAAGGATCACCGAAAAGAAAAAAATTACACATACCTGGGACTTCCTCCAGCCCTTTTCAGGCTCATCGGTCCCTCACCATCTTTCCTGGCGATCTGGATCCTCATCTAGGGGGCCCGGTAATTCCCCTACCAGGGAGAACTGCACATGAGAGAGAGGATTTAAATATTACCCCTAGGCAACGTGCTTGGGTAACCAAAGTTATAGGGTTATTATTGACATTTATTGTTATACTAGTTGACCTAAGCCCATTTAAAAATGGGCTCTAGGTCTGTCACTGCTGCCACATGTCAGCGCGCATGCGCGTCCCCTGGCCCGTCCTTTTCCTGTCCTAACAGCTGCCGTGCGGCAAATGCGCAGTGGCGCAAAGGCATGGACGCAGGGACAGGAGTGTACGCAGGAACACGGGAATTATAATATAGGATAAGGAGGTGGAAGGAGATGGTGGAAAACTGAGGCAGTCAAGAATGTATGATAGGAGGCAGAGGTACAGTTGTGTGTCATAGGCGCATACAGTAAGTGGTATTGAAAACTAAATTCGTTTTTTTAATTTAAACCTGAGGTGGCAATAAACAAAAACACCCCAGATACTTACCTAAAAAGAGGGAAGTCTCTGGGTCCTGAGGCTTCCTGTGTCCTCCTCCAGACTACCGCTGATGCCTGGTACCCTCTGGAACATCACAACAGCGCTCCTTTTCATACACAAGTGCAACCATGCTGCACTTGCCTGAGTACGGCCACGCCTGCGTAGTAGTAGCAAGGAGCAGTTGTGAGGATATGTACTGGGGATCTGCGTTTTGATACTGTGGGGGCCAGGAGGACGTAAGAAGACTGCAGGAACCATAGGCTTGTTTCTTCTTAAATATCTGTTTTTTTCTATTTTGTATTTTTTACATCTCACGTACAGGAATATTTGAGTCTGTCAATAACAGGTTCTGTCTGAATGAGGATGAATGGAGTTAAATACATACCTGATCCCAGGTCTTCAGGGCACAGGAAGTGCGAAACCCACCCTCCAGTGTTGCCAACTCATCCCTTTAATTACTGACACATCTATATTATACAGGTTCTGGGGCTATTAGCGCATAATCAGTGACTTAACTGCATCTACCTAGCCCCAAAACTTGTATAATTCATGTCAGTAATTAAAGGGATTAGTTGGCAACACTGCCACTCCCCTCAGCAGTACGGCAGTGTGGCCATGTTTCCGGAGACTGCCAAAGCTCTTTGGACACCTCTGCCTGCGTGGCCGTGGCTCAACTGCAGCTTGGCAGCCACCAATCAGGCCACGGCTGCCGAGCTGGGGGTGGGCTGCAGCCACACAAGTGGGTGTGGCCAAAGATCACCTGCCTGAAAGGAAGATGTCAGGCCTGTCATGACAGGCTCTGTCATTTCAGCCTCAAGTACTCTTTCAGTTGACAAGACCATGCATATCAATGGAAAAAAGTAGAGGGTTAAGGACTGTCCTGAGGTACCCCAATGGAAAGTGGACACGCCACTGTCCACTGTGGTACCTCAGGGCTCAGTCCCTGGTCCTCTTCTTTTTCCATTGCCTGATATTTTCAGCGCCTTATAAGTACATGCTCTGTGTAAGGTTGGTATCTGAGAGATATTGGTAAATACAAACAGCAGTATTTAGCATACTTTTCCACTGATTTTTATTGTAGGCTTCTATAACATGTCTCCTGCATTGAGGACACTTATGTTTTACAGCCACAAACTCTCTAGCGAATAATCCTGGAGGCAGCTTCCCGGACTCCGCCCAGCAACAACAGCCAGACCCGGATGTTAAAAAAAAGGAAGCCATGGCGCAATCATACTGCTGGCTTCAGGGAACAGAGCGTGACGTCAACGCACGGAATATACCATTATGCATCTCCGGTGTAAGGGATGGCCGTCTGCTTCATGCTCCTCTCTTACACCGGATATAATATACCCACCCATCCCAGGGGCTGTTCGCCATAATCTGCTGTAAAATAAACCTGAATGGACTAAATACAATGTTTATTCCATGAGTTATCTGGGAGGTGTATGAAGAAAATAATATCATCCTTCCCCGTAAGGCAGAATGGTACGGCCCCGGTAAAACAGGTCAATGTTGAGCTCCGTTAAAAACAAAAACAAGCGGCGGTGAGAGTGGAGGAAGCCGGCCGGTGCGTGCGAGGAAGCGGCGGTGCCTCCCCGGAGCCATGGAGCAGTGCGTGACGGTGGAGCGGGAGCTGGACAAGGTGCTGCAGAAGTTCTCCGGCTATGGGCAGCACAGCGAGCGCAGCCTGGACGAGCTCATCGACTACGCGGGGGGGCTCCGCAGGGAGATCATGCAGGCCTCGGGTAAGCCACAAGCCTACAGGGGGAGTGCTGAGTGTTACTGTGTGCCTGGAGTGCTGCTGGAGACGAGCTGAGGGCAGGAGATGCATCAGACAGAGAGAATGGTTGGCAGTGTCAATATAGCAGGTTGCCTGTCATACACTGGCAGACTTCCTCCCGACTTGACCAAAAGACAGATCCCTCTCTCATCGACATCTAATCGGAGAGCAATCTATCATTGCCATGCGCTGCACATTGATTTTTTTTTTTTTTTTTATTTAAATAGATTTCAGTATGCTGTCCTCATGCCCGTAGTGATCCAACGACATGTATGGCGCATGTTACAGGGATTTGTTCTTAGTCGTTAGTCCTTTGGGTGATACTGCAGGACTGATGCTGTATAGACACTTCGCTAGCTTGTAGGCTAGTGACATGTTCTCTTGCTATGTGTTGGGGAAAGTCAATGCTGTGGTGAGAGTGATGTCACATGACTGGCAAAATGAGTAGAGAGAATGATGCCCTTGGCCAAATCTATCCGCCAGGTTGATTGTTGGTTGGGGGCTGCTCTATAAACTTTGGATAGTAGGTAGAGGCAGTCGTCATTGGCTGGTCTCCCTTCAAGTGTATGTATACCTCCAATGGGTATCATTCATAAAGAGGCTGTCGGTAGTGCGGGAAAACACCGTTCTTCTCCGCAACCGGTAATTAAGACTTCTGGGTGGTCATTCATAAAGAAGTTGCCTGTTGCGATACAAGTGCAGAGGTTTTCTGGAGGAAGCTGGCGGTAGCGTGGTGGAAGACATGCGGAAACATAAAAGCTGCCCGATTCCCTCCGTGCGCTCCTCTGCCTGATGCTGCTTGGGAGGTCCGTCCCATTCATTTACATGTAATCCGCCCGCCTATTGCTACTGTCGAGCAAGCGGTATTTTCCTTCCAGATACCGCTTGCTCTAATGTTTATGAATGGATGTGTTTGTTACTTTTTCGAGATTAATCTAGAAAAACTCTGCACAAGGCGGAAATGTATCGCTCTGCACGGGAATGTCATTTTTTTCATGCGGAAAGAGCCTTTATGAATGCTGACTTTGCCGAGTGGTCGGTAAAGTCAGCTGTTTTTAGCATTTCCGCATGCGGAAATGCTTTATGAATGATACCCAATGGCCGTGATGAATGTTGCAGGTTCACCTGTCATGGTGATGTGACTCCTCCCCTCCTCTTGTGTTCACTGTTTTTTATTTTTTTATTCTGAGCACCTGTACCATGTGACAATGACGTCAGTATACACAGTGGTGTCACCGGTTGCAGACGCTTGTGCTGGAAATTCAAAGAGACAGCAGACAGGTGAGCTTGACATGTAAGCCTGCAACACTCACTTTACAGGAAGGTGGATGCACCGATGCGGCGGTGCTACTAGGGTGATTAAATCCCTTTACAAAAAGGCACCCATGGCTTTATACTTACTCGATCAAGACAATCTATTGCCCTCAGGAAGTGGCTTTGGGGCATAAGATGCATTGTCTTTGTGCAAAATAAAAGTTTGTTGAAAAAAAAAAATGCTCGATTAGTCTCTTTTAAGGTAGGCCTTATCCTATATATAGTCTTTGAACTATTAGTTGGGTGCCTCCCTCCTCCCAGTGTGCACTGTTAGATAACCTTCTCTACAATAACAACAATAATATTTCTAGTGTTTTGTTTTTTTTCCCCATAGGATTCAAAGCACTTAGGCTCTCTCTGATTCAGTAGTTGGTGGTAGGATGAAGTATTCACACAACAAAAATTATATTTCTGCAAATGCCAAACTGAACAGGTGTCCAGAGATGGAGCTGTCTTGATCTGCTGAGGTAAGGAGTTCTATAATGTAGGAGCTGCATGACAGAACGCTCTGGGACCAAAAAAATTTAGGTGGACTCTGGGTATGACTATTATTAGAACCTGTGGATCTGAGATTGCAGGGATTACTATGCAGCTGTAACATTTCTTTCATGTATTCAGGGCCCAGATTATATAGGGACTTAAATGTCAGTAGGCTGATCTTCAATAGGACCCTCCATTTTATAGGTAGCCAGTGAAGGGAGTGCAGAACTGGTGTTATGTGGCAGTGATGGAGTTGATTGGTTAACAGTCTTGCAGCAGTATTCTGTATAAGCTCTAGGTGGTATCGGTCCTTTTTTGGAAGGCCGGTGTAGAGAGCATTACAGTAGTCCAGTCGGGATGTAATGAAGGCATGAACTGAGGTTGGCAGGTCTTCTGGGGGGATGAGGTGCTTGATTTTTGCGATGTTCTTTAGGTGAAAATAGGATGATTTCACCACAGCAGAGATGTGAGTTCTGAAGTTTAAGGCTAGGTCCACACTAGGCACGGTTGCAGGACGGACACTGCAGTCCGGGATTAGGGGAAGATCAGGGGAAGTATCACCGGACCGAAAACTGATCAAAGTGCATTCGTTTTGCATCAGTTTCCGTTCAGTTTTTTTACCCCAAAAAACGGACAGAAAACGTCTCTATCATTAGGAAGGTAGTGGGAGGATTTTTTTTGGCCAATAATAAAGTTCAGGCTATCCGTTTTCTCATCAGTTTTTGTTGCTATTTTGCCTGTGGAGATGGATATGTTTTCTCATTGCTTTTCACTACCCATCCGTGGTCCGTGAAAATGCAGCAGATCCGGACCTTCCGTTCAGGTTTTGAAAACTGGTCCCCGCAAACGGGTCCATTTTTTTCTTGGGTGAGGATGGCTGCTATTTTTAACATTAGTATCCGGGACTCCGTTTTTCATCAGGGCTGAAAAACGCAGCCACATACGTTTCAGGACCTAGTGTGGACTAGGCCTAAATCCCCATCAATTAGAACTCCCAGGCTGTGCACATGCTCAAAGCTGTGTATATCTAGGGGTCCTATATAGTTTTTTATTCTCATAAAGTATATTAATCTCTTTGGGAACTGCAACCACCAAGAACCTTACGAGGCTGAATGGAGACAGTACTTTCTGGGGATGGTTTCTTTTATGGATACATGAAAGAAATGTTGCAGCTGCGAAGCAATCCCTGCAATCTCCAGATCCACAGGTTCTAATAATCTAGTCATACCCAGAGTCCACCTGAAAACTTTTGGCCACAGTGCCTTCTGTCATGCCACTCCTACATTATGGAACTCCTTACCTCAGCAGATTAGGGCAGCTCCATCTCTGGATGTGATTAAGTCCAGACTGAAGACCCGCCTGTTCAGTTTGGCATTTGCAGAAATATAATTTTCATCCGCTGTGTTAATACTTCACCCTACTACCAATTACTGAATCTGAGAGAGCCTAAGCGCTTTGAGTCCTATGGGAGAAATGTTATTGTTGTTACTCCTCCACATGCACTTACAGTGTTTGCTGGACTAACCAACCCACCCTTGTGAGTAATATTCTTATACACACATACAGTATATTTATTGTATTTATAAAGTGCCAACATATTATGCAGCGCTGGACATTAGTTAAGGTTACAGACAATATATAGGGGTGACATACAGCAATATGACAATACAGGAATACAAGAAAACCAGATCATGCAGCACAGTCTGAGTACCAGGTAATGCTTAGTCTGTCACTGGATGGAGCATGGAGATTAGGCAAGTTAGGTTCACTCAAATGCATAGCATGGGTCTCACAGTAATGGAGGTGCATGATCAGGTAGGACACAAAAGGAGGAGGACCCTGCCCGAAGGCTTACAATCTACAGGGAGAGGTAGGGACACAAAAGGTAGGGGACCAGAGTTCAGCTGCGGGTTTAGAGCACTTGTGAGGGGTGGTAGGCCAGAGTGAAAAGGTGAGTTCTGAGGGCCTTGTTGAAAAAGGGGGGCTGCCCTAATGGGTGGAGGTATGGAGTTCCATAGTGTTGGAGCAGCTCTTGAGAAGTCCTGGAGGCGAGCATGGGGCTTTGTTATGCGGGGGGTGGTCAGGCGAAGTTCATTCGAGGAGCGGAGTGAGCGGCTAGGTGTGTACCTCCGAGTAAGATCGGAAATGTAGGTTGGACAGGTTTTGTGGACAGATTTGTAGGTCAGCACAGTATCTTGGATCTGATTCTGGACTGGATAGGAAGCCAGTGGAGGGATTCACAGAGGGGAGCTGCCGTGGTGGAGCGATGGGATGAGTGAATAATTCTGGCTGCCACATTCATGATGGACTGCAGTGGGGCTATTCGGGTCATAGGGAGACCAGACAGAAGGGCATTGCAATAGTCAAGGTGGGAAATTATGAGGGCATGGATGAGGTGGTGTAAACACCGTATATTGTACAGGTACCTTCACACGTTCGTTATGTTAGCAATGTGATGGAATCCATTGTCATAACTTGATGCAGTGCGGTAAAACATTTATTAACTTTCATGACACATTGAGAGATTACTTTTTAAAGAGAAACCATAACCAAGAATTGAACTTCATCCCAATCAGTAGCTGATACCCCCTTTCCCATGGGAAATCTATTGCTTTTCACAAATGGCTCATCAGGGGGCTCTGTATGGCTGATATTTTGGTGAAACCCCTCCCACAGTGTGATGTCAGCACTAGCAGTCGCTGCTGTGAGAGTAATCCCATTGGATTGCTTGTGCAGCAGCGCTTTGCTGATCTCCGGCGATCATTAAAGCGCAAATCGCGAGCTCAAGCTGCCCGACTGTGAATGGGCCCTAAATGAGCTTGAGTGACATCTGTGCTCATGCTTTATTTTTGGCCAAGGCAACTATGAACTGCCGCCTCGGCTGAGTTCAATATAGTGCGCAGTGTTCTCCCCAGGCTCTTTTAGCGAGTGCCCCAACTCAGTTAATTTTGATGACCACCCAGCTGTCATCAGCTCGCTTCCTCATCCTCCTATGCGGTAAGCAGAGTTGCACTGGCCCTGCATTCTCATGTTGCACCCAGCCCGGCTACTTTTTCATGACACCCAGCTGGAGAAAATTTCTAAGGAGAACACTGAGCGTGTATGCTCTCAAATTGGCTCCCACTGTCCATATTCCTTATTCCCAGAAAGTTCTGAACCTTGTTTATTGTGCCTCTGCCAAGAATCTTGCATGTGTATGGTGGCTTCCAACCCTCCCCAATGAGTTGATGAGAGATCTGGAGTGCTTAAAGAGAACCTGTACTGAGTAAAAATATTTAAAATAAACACATGAGGTAACTTCAAATGAACATTGCATAGTTACCTTGCCATCAGTTCCTCTCAGAAGCTCACCATTTTCTTCTGACAATAATCCCATCCAGTTCTGACAATATTTTGTCAGATCTGAAATATATCAGTTGCTGTCAGTAAAATATCAGTTGCTGTCAGTTTTAGCTGAGAGGAAAACGGATGTACCAAGTAATGTCCATGTTTCCCTATGGCTCAAGTGGGCGATGTTATAGTTTAACTGTGTGCTGACCAGAAAGCTGTTATGGGTAATGGCCATTTTCAAAATGGAGGACGGAAAATTCCCATGATCATAGTGAACAAATAGGACGCAGGACAGGAGAAAGACACTGAGGAGTAGACTACATGGAAGGTAAGTATGACTTGTGTTTGCCTATTTTGACTTTTATTTTCAGTACAGGTTTTTTTTAAGTTGCCAGACAGCTGGCGGTAGCTTATTCAGCCAATGCTAAACACTGTTCTTCTAATACGCAGAAAATTGTTTGTCATTGGTACCTGTTTTCAGATTGCATTTTAAGTCCTTAGGGGGCATAGAAGTGTGACCTGCAGCCCATGGCGGATGCTACACATAGGCCTCAATTCACGGAGCATTATCAAACGTTTATCAAACACTTTATCAAACGTTTGATAATTTACCTCATGGGTAAAATCTCACTAAGGTGTTATATATTTTTTGAACGTTTTATCTGTAAAACTTTCGATAAATATATAACACCTTAGTGAATTCAAAATTAGATTTTACCCATGAGGTAATTTATCAAACGTTTTATCAAACGTTTGATAAAGTGTTTGATAAAACTCCGTGAATTGAGGCAATAGTGTCCAATGCCTACATTCATTTGATTAGATCTCCTTTGAACAATGCTTTAGTTGGCTGGTGAAAACGTTGCATTTAGTGCTTGTGTAAACCAGCCCTAAAGGATACCTGAGCTGAATGGTAAGGGTGAAAATGAGGCCACACATAGGTGAGGGCACGTATGCTGAGCCTTACCTATGTTTCAGATTACTTTGAGAGGCTCCATTTCACTGAGGTAGTAGGCGTGACTTTATTAGGTCTCTAACCTTTGACCTGGAGATAGTAGCTCTGCTCATGCACAGTCTGTCAGCATTGAATGCTGTGGCGACGGTCTCTGTTCTTGCATGCTCTCCCGCCATATGCTATGTCGCACCTTGAGACTGCGGTAGGGGCATTAGATTGTGAGCTTTGAGGGACAGTCCGCGACCTGCATTATTTAGTAGAGTGCTGTGCAAAATGCGAACACTATGTAACGGCATAGTAAGACTTGGCTTATAAGTGCATAATGGAATGATTCCTTTGACCCCATCCACCATCCTGACGTGACCCCTTCTTGGGATTGGTTTTTGGGCATGTGACAGCTCTCAATAACAAATACTATTTGTTAAGTTGACAGTGCTGCACTTCTCAATGTACCTCTTTATGAAGCTTTGTCACCATCTTGCTGTTTTCATTGCATTCAGTAAGAATGTTTAAGCTTCTTAAACCTTAGTCTTCTTGCAGACATTTGTTTTCATTGTCAGAATGTCTTGTGATTGACTGACAGTTTGTCCAGTTCCAGTGATGGTCATATACACAGTGCTTGACGGAGCTGCAAGCATGTACCATCCTCTAGGGACAAGAAGCAGGACGCTCATGCTGCAAATGGGAACAGAGCAACCAGACCGATATCAGGATGAGCAACTAATGCGGCGGAACCCTTGGCGCTGTCCCCCCTTGTGTAAAATGTACCCCCCCTGGTTCCTGTGCATGAATATTTTACCTGTCGGTGTCCGCCGTGGGCTCCATCCTCTTCCTCACATGTGTGCCCGGCGTGGTTTCTGGCATATACGTTTGCAACAAGTGGGGTTTTTATTCCCTTAGCTGAAGATACCAGGGCTGTGGAGTCGGTACAAAAATCATCCGACTCCTCAGATTATGAAACAAGCGACTCCGACTACAGGTACCCAAAAATTACTCCAACTCCTCAGCCCTGAGGATACCAAAGTTTATCCAGATCGTTTAGAGCACTATTGTATACTGAAAATCCCTGCTATTTTGCCGCAACTCTGTTTGCAATTCGGATTCAGGTAGCAATGCTTGTTCCCTGAGCAAGAACTGGAAACACAATTGCGGCAAAAAATTACTACAATTTTCAGTATGAAACAGACTACTTTTCATGCTGTCATTTTCTGCCATTTCTCTGCTCTCCACCAGGTTGCTATGCTAATACTGTACCTGATCTTCCTTTTACTACAGTATTATATTATGCTATGGATATTAAAGGCTGGATACCTCAGCACTCATAGCCTCCTACACTCCAAATTTTGAGGGTAGGGAAGGGACCAACTTGATCTACCTCTGTTCCAAAGTGCAGCCCCCCAGTCTTGCTGGTTCCTGAGATAGGGAATTTTGATACTGTCCTGTGAACCAGTGGGGCTGGGGGCTTTAGTTTAGCACATGTGTAATTTGGTGGGGTCCCCTCCCTACTCTCAAAATTTGGAGTGTGTAGGAGCTAAGAATGCTGAGAGATCCAACCTTTGATATCAGGAATAAGCTGCATGTGATGTCATTACCCACAAGGCTGTGCATCAGTAGGTTGAATTTCATTTAGACCTACACTGTGGGAGGGGTTTTACCTTTTTCAGCTAGATTTCCATTGGCTGCAGGACTTTTTCCCCTCTAATGGCCCATACTTACGGGCTACAATTGTCGCCGCAACACGCGACGACAGGTTGCCCGTGAGTATGAGGCGTTTCACGGGCGCGCATCCCGAACCGTCGATCGTCGCTGATGTCGCCAGGCGATTGGCGCCGCAACTGTCGCTAGTCCGCGTGAGTATGCAGACTAGCGACAGCAACATAATTGAAAATAGACGGCGCTTCTGGCGAGGGGGAGGAACGTCGGCGACAGCTTCCGTCGCACAGCTGATCCCTTTTCCGCATGTGTACGCGGAGGGACCTGGCGACCAGCTGTCACGCACACGCTCACACTCACGTGTGCTGGCGACAGGCCACTTATGTAGCCCGTGAGTATGGGCCATAAGACTTGAGTTTTCCCTGACAAATCTGCCATCAGCTTCACACTGGTGCTGAGTTCATTTCCACCGTACTGTTCCTCTTTAAAGGGAACCAGAGAGGAATGGAGGGTGAAAAAAGGAAAGGCTTTTATACTTACCTGGGGCTTCTTCCAGCCCCATAAGCCGCTACCAGGGTCCCGTCACTTCCGGCGGACGCGGCCAATTCTCCGCATCACAGGGGCTCCCTCCATACCCTTACGCATGCGGCTGCGCAGAAGGCAGCCGCAAGCATAAGTGTATGGAGGGAGCCCCTGTGATGCGGAGGATTGGCCTTGTCCGCCAGCCGACTGGCTGTAATGACGGGACCCAGTACCGGCGGATCCAGGCAGCGGAGGACGACGGAGTGGGAGCGATCCATGCGTATGGGGCTGGAGGAAGCCCTAGGTATGAATAAAAGCTTTACTTTTCTCCTGTCTGGTTCTCTTTAAAGTGAACCCTAGCCAGCAGGGGAAAAAAAGTTAGACACTTACCTAGGTAGAGAAAAGCCTCTGGATAGTCCAGAGGTCACCCGTGTCCTCTTTGTTCTCGACGCCATGATTCTCACCATGTACGAGCACAGAGCAATAGAACAAGGACACTTATCCTCAAGCGGCTCCCTGCTACTGCACATACATGGCCGTTCTCAAACGGTGTGGGACGGCCACACCAGTGTGTGAAGAAGTGTGCATCTGCAAACTAAAAGAGGGTACTGGTGAGCGGTGATGGTGGTGGTCAAGGAGGAAGTGAAAAACCTCCTGGAGGATTCAGAGATTTCCTTCTTGGGTAAGAATCAAACCTTTTCTTTTAGCCTCCTTAGGTTTGCTTTAAAGTGAACCTGAGGTGAGAGGGATATGGAGGCTGCCATATTTATTTCTTTTTAAGCAAAACCAGTTACCTGGCAGCCCAGCAGATCTGGTGTGTCTAACATTATTATCGGATCTGACACGACTCGCTGCATGCTTGTTTCTGGTGTTATTCGGACACTTCTGCAGCCAAATAGACCAGGGCTGCCAGGCAACTGGTGCTGTTTAAAAGGAAATGAATATGGCAGCCGCCATATACCTGTCACTACAGTTGTCCTTTTAACTACCTAAAGACCGCGTCACACCAATGGGAGTGACCGTGGCGGCAGCCCCAGGACCACCTAACGCCAATTGGCGTCATGTCCTGGGGTTGGCTTTTGCAGGAGATCGCACGCGCTGATGCGCACACATCTCTGCTTGGTAGGTGGAGCTCTGCTCTGCCTTCAGTCTCCCAGCAGAGACTGTTAGACAGCGAAGCTGCCGTCTATTAGCATAGTACAGCGCTGCGATCCACAGCAGCGCTGTACTGGGGACAGCCGTGCGACACGGCTGTCCCCTTGGGACACAGGAGAGTGATTGGCTCTCATAATGTGAAGCCTATAACAGCCGGTCGCTGTAATTGGCTGGCTGGGGGGAGGGAGATGGGTAAAAAAAGATATAAATAAATAGGGAACACTGCTGTCCTCAAGTGGTTAAAGCAGTACTGAGTTAGCGAGAACACTGAAATGTGTTCATGTGAACCTTTATATGCTCTCGTGGTCCCCAATACACTTGTGGTCGAAGAAATGATTGCAAAAGTGTTTGCTAGTAATGAGCCTTGAAGCCCCCACTGCACTTTTTCATCTTTTTAAAAAATAAAATGTGCTTCCTACTTTTTCACTTTAGAACATGAGTAACTGAAGCCTTCTCAGACAGGCTGATTCACACATATGGTATTGTGAGGATTCCCTTGCTTTTCAATGTGCTCACCACCCACGTGATTCCCAGTAATTAGTCATGGCAATTAGTATATCCTTTAATACGGCTCTTACCATTGTGCAGCCTGTTGTAGTTGCTGATCAGTGTCGCTGCCTGTGGCATGTGACTAATTACCACTGCTCACTGGCCTTCTGCGAAACAGCCACTGAACCGGACCTCCGGTGGGTGCAATGTACGCTCCCACTATGTTATACATTAGAGATGGGAAGTTCGGATCTTTTCAATGATTCGGATGATTCGAATCATTTTTACTAGGGAAGCATTCGGGGGTGAAATGACTAGCAGGGCAGGACTTTCCCTGCAGTGGACAGAGAAGCGGAGGGGGGTGGACAGACAGAGAAGGGGGAATGGTGGACAGAGAAAGGCAGGGAGTGGACAGAGAAGGGAGGTGGGTGAAGAGGGGTTAGCAGAGGGCAGAAATGTTTTTTTGCACACATTACCCACATGTATCATCTGTATACTTTGAATGCAAACGTCTCACAGTGAAGGAAAGCATTCCCCTTTTCTCACCTCGAACACATCATAAATTTAGGGAGAGGTGAAGTGCAGCTGTTTAGAGCCGAGTGCAGGAGGATCATATTGCACTGCACTCTCAGTGCCTGCCCTGTCCTAGCCCAGCATGCTGTCTGCAAAGTTACTGAGCTGTGCTTCTGAGCCAAACGTTTCCCATTTTTTCACTATGCACAACTACGGAACAGACAGCCTAAAATCAGCAGCACATTACAGCCAGTACGTGTGCTCTACACATATCTGGCAGTGGCACCCATGTCCCCTCTCTCTCATCTACCTGTCCCTGCAAGGCTGGCTCCCCTCCAACTGAGCGATTCATCTTTGTTCTGCTTCCAGGACCCCCCCTGCCCTTTGTGATCCGAATTGTTCATTTTGATGATCCGGATGATTTGACTCACAAAAGTCATGATCCGGACAACACTATTATACATGAAATTAATTTCAATAGGATCTTTAGACTGTCATTTGCAGAAAAAAAAATGCCCAATGTCGGCTAAACACAACCACAAAAGCCAAGTCTACTAAAAAGGGAGTTTGTGAAGAAGTTGTTTTGTTTCTAGACCACATGTTGTGTATTTATGCAGGGAACTAACAAGCACATCTGATCTGTCATTAGTCCTGTACATTGTGAGCATGTTCGATCTGTTATTGCACTGTAGAGATGTGTGCGAATGGCTCACCTCATAGGCGAGCTGCTCACCCCGAACATCTATGGGCAGCCTGGCCCTGTACTACTTCCGGGTCACAATGTCCCGCAGTACTGTGCATGCCCGTGTGCGCATGCGTCCATCAGTATGCATGCCCAGGCCTGGTGGTGCGTGTCTTTGCGCGCCTGTGGCGGGACACGCTTTACGCATGTGCGTGATGTCATGAAGCGTGCCCTGCCACAGGCGCGCAATCAAGGATGCATGCAGACATGCGCACTACTGCAGGACATTGCAACCCGGAAGTAGTACACGGCCAGGCTGCCCATAGCTGTTCACTGGCAAGCTGTTTGCCACCATCTCTAATGCACTTTGCCTGCTCAATGCATGGGTGTGTAAGAGTAAAGGTGCTCACTAAAGGTACAATCTTCAGTGAAGAATGGCCAAACAATCAGATAAATGCAATCAGAAATAAAATTTCGTAACAAGTCGATTATTTCACTGAAAATTGTACTTTTATAGGCACCTTAAGAAGGCATACACGCAATTTTTGATTTGCAAATCACTGACCAATTTTACCACCTCCATGTAGTATGAGTAGCAACAGGTTTCGAAAACTACGGACAGATTGTGTAGGTGAGCTTTTTTACAGGGAGCCCACTTATCAAAATCATCTGGAACAGTCCTTCATAAAAATGATTTGATGACCAGATGTCTATTTGTTCATTGGCTGAACTTTTTTGCAAGTTGTTACGGGCTTTAAAGGAAACCAGTGATCTAAAAAAAAGTTTTATACATACCTGGGGCTTCCAATATCGGGTCCTGTTAGTTCTGTCAGTCGCGACCAGTCTGCACAAGAGAAGTGTGCCTTCTACGTATCTCTCCGGCGGCCGCAGAGGACAGCGGCATGGAGCTAGAGGAAGCGGCGTGGGATCAAGCCGTGCGCATGGGGCTGGAGGAAGCCCCAGGTATGTATAATTTTTTTTTTTTTTTTTTTTTTAAAGATCTCTTGTACACTTTCTAAAGAGACTAGCTGAAGACTGTAAAAAGCCAGCCATACAGTCCGGATGACGTCAGCACGACCGCGAGAGCCGCTCGTGCAGGTGCAGTAGATGCTGACCTAGCGACCGCCTGGGGCAGGAGCTGCAGCGAGGGCACAGGACGGCTGGCTGGTGGCTTTTCTGGTGTTTTTCCATGTGGATTGCTCCTTGGCACATCTTTTGCAGGTACCGGTCATCCATTTAATCTAGAGAAAATGATCTGAATGTAGCTGGGCCCTCAAGAACATAGATAATACCATTTTGTCACAATGCTGTGCTTGCCCACAGCGCTGAGGAGTCGGAGCAATTTTGGGGTACCTGGAGTCGGATGCTTCATAAACACAAGAGTCTGAGTTGGATCATTTTTATACCTGCCCTGCAAGGGCTGTGAAGTCATAGTAATGTTGGGTACCAAGTTGGTAGTTTCATAAACTGAGGAGTTGGATGATTTTTGTACTGACTCCACAGCCCTGCTTGCCCATAGCCACATACATTGAGCAGGTCAGAAGACCGTCACTATTTTGTTTCCTAAGGCAGTTTAGGAAAAGAGAACTGACACGAAGTCTAGAAAGGAGTATTCATGAGCTAATATTAGAAAGCCTATTGTTTCCTGAGCAGGAGTTGTAGCATATTTGGCAGGAGATCATGGCCTCTGAGGTGGGTGTGAGACGTTCATTGTGTGTGACCCAGAATATCTGCTCTAGTTGGGTAACAGAACAATGGCTTTCTTTCTCTGTGCAGCCACTGTACTGTGGTTATACAGACAGTTACAGTGCCATTGTTTTCCTTATATGGATCTCTCTGTTACCAAAGTGGAACTAAACTTAAAAAAAATCAAATTGCACCACATGCGCTCGATTAGGTTCCTTTTACACTATGCCAGTTGCTCTGTTATAACTGAAAGACAACTGATTTTCATAGTAATGTCCATGGTTTCCTATGGCTCTGTTCACACTACAGGTAGTCCCCGACTTACGAACGACCCGCCGAACGGCATGGATTCTGTGTTTCCATGGGAACAAGTCAAAAATATCTTTTCAAATTGGACTTGTAGTTTTTGAGAAAATCGATTTAAAAAAAAATCAAAGAAAAAATGGCTTTTAAACTTGTATAAGCAGGTGCAGGTGTTCCGACTTAAGAATGAACCTACAGTCCTTATCTTGTTTGTTAACCGGGGACTACCTGTGTACAAGTTTTAATTAAAAGCTTTTTCACAGTGTATTGCTTTGGAGAAAAAAAAAGCGTACCAACGCATTAAGGTACAAGGGTCCCTAGAGCACATGGTTTGGAAAAGGGGGGAAAAAAGGGCTTCTGCGGGGACAGTTCACTTATCTGAATTTGCGTGCGTTGTCCGGGTCTGCATTTCACGTTCATCAAACGTTTTATTTCAATTACATCACATTGAAATCTGTTTTCACTTCATTTTAAAGTGAACCTGATCTCTTGCACAGCACAGACGGAAAACCTAGAGAAATGCACCCTGTATGTATTTACAGAGTTTAGCCTGTCTAATTCCCTCTCATCTGTTACTAAGCACAATTGTAATTTGGTCTCTTCCCTGTGTCAGGTGACTGCCACGGCAGATAAGCTGATCAGAAAGCACAGGATGTAAACGCTATGTATGCTTCCATAAAAGTAGGAAGTAGAGTGTAGATGTGTTTTCGGATTTGTATCAGCTGTAACAAAGAAATGTTTCTTTAACCTCCCTGGCGGTTAATTTATTTTGCCAAATGGGCAAAAATCCTTTTTTTTGTTTTTTTTTGTTTTGTTTCATGTAAAGCTACCAGAGTGGTAGCTACATGAAACACCACTAGAGGGCGCGTGTGGCCCTCTAGTGCGATCGTCGCCGGCATCAATAGCAAACTGGAGCCCGTATATAACGCGTTCCCCTGTTTGGCTTCTCCTGTCGCCATGGCGACGATCGGCATGACGTCATGGACTGCGCGCTGGCTGCGCGCACAGCACTTTGAATGGGGCGAATCACCCCAACAGAGCCTGAGAAATCCTCCTGCGCGGCATAGCCCGCGCTCAGCTCGGGCTTACCGCCAGGGAGGTTAAAGGTTATTATGATGTTGCGTATCTTTTAGAGCAGAGAGGAAGTTCTGAGTTCAGGTCCACTTTAAATCGTGCTGCACTGTTTCGATTTTATTTTGCGTGCGATGAACAAACTGCATTTGATTTAAGTCAATATAAATGCAGAAAAATTGCATTGAGTATGTAAAAATCACATGTGAATTTGAAGTTACGCATTTTCATGTAAATCAACTTCACTGATCAGCACAGAAAACTTGCATTCTGTAAAATCGCATGAAGAGCGGGCATAAACAAAAAATAAATAAATCATGAAATGCAAAATAGGGCATGCGGAAAAAAGCCAGAAATCACAGACGAAATTTGAATTAATTGGTGTGATCTCTGTGTTTCTGCAAAATTATCCTCGCAGTAAGATATTTGTTTTGTACTGTGTACAGCTCTAGGAAAGATGTTGGTGCTATATACATACAAAATAAGTACTCTACCTGAAACCTGTGATGGCAATCACTAGGTGACATCTGGGGCTGAGGATTTGCAGCAATTTTGGGTACCTGGAGTCAGTTTGGTGGAGTCGGTGGTTTCATGAACTGGGGAGGAGTTGGGTGATTGTTGGCTGAAAATGATTATTGCCAGACTTATTTGTGTTTCACATGACATTGGCAGTACATGTGAGGGCTGGTGTACACTAAAGGTGGCCATACACTGGTCGATTTGCCATCAGGTCGACCAGCAGATAGATCCCTCTCTGATCAGAGAGGGATCGTATGGCTGCCTTTACTGAATACAGATTGTGAATTGATTTCGGCATGGAATCGATTCAACATCTGTGGAGCTGTCGCGCCCCCGAGCTATACATTACATGCTCCGGCCGGCACGAGTCCCCTGGTCTCCGCTGTCTCTTCTGCGTTCTGGGCTCCTCCAGCTTCACTTTACTTCCTGCCGGTGAAAGTTTAAATAGTAGAGGGTGCTCTACTGTTTAAACTTCCTGCTGGGACAGGAAGAAGCGAAGCCTGCCGGACTCTGAGCCCAGCGCTGAGACAGAGCAGCGGTGACCATGGGACTCGCGCCGGTGGAACAGGTAATGTATTTACACTGTATTGCGTCGGGCATTCGAACACCGCTACCGACGTACTCCTGACCCGCTGGCGATCGAGCGAAGTCTTCCGCACGGACAGGAACGACGAACGATCGATTTCGGACGGGAATCGATCGTTCAGTCAGCGTTTGCGCGACTATTTCACAGCTAATTCGATCACAGTGATCGAATCGGCTGTGTATCGGCGGGAAAATCGGTAAGGGTATGGGCCCCTTTAGAGCGTTTCTGAGCACTTTTTAAAATTATTGCGCTTCAAAAAAGCGCTTGGCTAATGTATTTGAATGGGATGGATCACACCAGAGTGATGTGCTTTGTCCAAGTGTTTTTGTTACAGAAGCTGTTCAGTTACAGCTCTACTGTAACAAATAATAAAAAATGCTACACCGAACCGCTGCACAAATCGCTAGGCATGCTTAGAAAATCACTAGGCACATGCTTATAAATGGCGTAAAAAAACACTTCAAAAAGCGCTGAGCGTTTGCTTTACGCTAGCGCTTTTTGGTGTGCACTGGCCCTGACAGATATTGCATTGATAAACATGGGAGATATACGTTGAGACACGCATAAGAGGCATACATTTAGATAGGCCTGAAAGATAAATCGAATTTAAATCGAAATTGTGATCACCAAGATCACAATTTCGGAATCGTCAAAGCGGCAATTATCGCGATCACGTCATTTTCACATGGGGGAAGTTTGAAGAAGTGTGCTTGGCAAAACTCCGGATTCCTGTATGTCACATGACATACAGGAAGTATTTCGTGCATTAGAAGCTATGTCCAGAACTGATGCAGCTTGGGGGTAGAGTTGGGCGAACTGTTAGTTGAACTGCAGCCGAACTGTTCGGCTGCCCAACCTGTCATGTCGCTGTGGCTCTTACTACTTCCGGGTCGCAATGACCCGGAGTAGTACATCTGCACTGGCCCGGCGGAGCGCGTCCTAGATCGCGCTCCCGTTGCCGGGCACTCTCTGCGCATGTTTGTGACGTCACACACATGCGCAGAGAGTGCCCGGCAATGGGAGCGCGATCTAGGACGCTCTCCGCCGGGCCAGCGCAGACGTACTACTCCGGGTCATTGCGACCCGGAAGTAGTAAGAGCCACAGCGACATGACAGGTTGGGCAGCCGAACAGTTCGGCTGCAGTTCAACTAACAGTTCGCCCAACTCTACTTGGGGGACAGAGGAGGCACAGAGAGACGCAGAGAGAGCGGGCACAGATACACAAAGGGGGCAAGAGAGAGACCCAGAGGAGGCATAAAGAGGCAAAGGGGGCACAAAGAGACAGAGGAGGGAACAACTAGGCAAAGAGTGGGAACAAAGCTTGATTGGAAGGAAACCGTGCATCGAATCGAAATCGCAATTTCAGACAGAAATCGCTCAATTCAATTTTTTCCTAAAACCCAGGGCTGTGGAGTCGGTTCAAAAATCCACCGACTCCGACTCCTCAGTTTAGGATTCCTCCGACTCCTCTAATTTGCATATTACAATTTTGTTGATTAAAAGTATGTAACATGAAATTCGTCTCTTAACTGCCAACACTTAGGAATTTTACAAGACAACTGAAGTGAGAAGGATATGTAGACTACTATATTTATTCCCTTTAGACTAAAACTAGTCCTTGGTAAGAGTACTTGTAAAAGGTACAAATCGGAACAAAGAACATATATCAGGCCCTAGGCAATGTAAGTGTGGGTACATGTAAGAATGATGTGCAGGTACTCTGCAGGGGAATGAGGAGATTCTTCCTCTATTACACATTCTTCATGCACAATCTGAACAAGGTTTATGGGTGACAGACAACACCTCTGTGTTCAATGTGCACAGCATTCTCAGTGGATTCCCTGCAGCTCTGTGGAGAGTGCATATGTAGAGTATAGTACTACTGTGTAACAAAGTAAACCTGAGACAGATGAAATTAAAGTTTTATACATACCTGGGGCTTCCTCCAGCCGCCTTCAGGATAATCAGTCCCTCGTTGTCCTTCTCCACCACCTGGATCTTCTGCTATGAGTCCAGGTACTTGAGCCAGTCGGGCGTAGTGCGCATGCACACACTTCGCCACCGGGAGCATACTACACCTGTGCAGCACTATTGCGCAGGTGCAGAATGTTCCTGGCTGTGGGAGCGGCATGCGGCCGGACAGCGCTGACTGGCTGAATTACCAGGACTCATATCAGAAGATCCGGGTGGTGGAGGACAGCAAGGGACTGATTAGCCTGAAGGGGGCTGGGGGAAGCCTCAGGTATGTATAACACTTTACTTTTCATCCGTCTCAGGTACCCTTTAATTTGTAGTCACCAAACCAAATTTTAACAACATATCAAATTATTTGATTTCATCAGCAAAGGGAGTGCATACATTTGCATAAATCAGCATCAGTGCAGAATTATTTCCATCGCATTGACCATCTCTATTAGTGACACAGCTACACATCAGGCTTTATTCTTACAGCATATATGTTATTTAGTATATATGTTACGGCCAGAACCCGAAGTGTGGCCACTTCTAGTTCTGGCCGGCCACTTCGGGTTCTGGCCGGCCAATGCGCGAAGTGGCCGCAGCGCTGCGGCCAATGTGAGAAATGGAATGTTTACAGCCGTCTCGCCCGGCCAAATTGATGACAAACTTGCTTAATTTTAATGAAATGTAGCCGGCGGCAATGTCATAGAATAGATGAAGCCGCCGGCTTTCGCGCACTGCCTCTCCCCGATCCCCCCCCTCCCTCCTCTCGCCGCCTCCCATTACAATACGTAGCAGCCGGGCGGGGACATGCAGCCGGAGAGTCGTTCGTCGCAGCAGGGGCAGCAGAGCGGGGGAGGCTGCAGACATCGCTTCTGCCAGCACCCGCTCTGCAGGAACGGCAGGATTCCCCTGCCGCGACGAACGACTCTCCGGCTGCATGTCCCCGCCCGGCTGCTATGTATTGTAATGGGAGGCGGGGAGAGGAGGGAGGGTGGATCGGGGAGAGGCAGTGCGCGAAAGCCGGCGGCTTCATCTATGACATTGCCGCCGGCTACATTTCATTAAAATTAAGCAAGTTTGTCATCAATTTGGCCGCGGCGAGACGGCGTCAACAAAACCTTTCTCACATTGGCCGCAGCGCTGCGGCCACTTCGCGCATTGGCCGGCCAGAACCCGAAGTGGCCGGCCAGAACTAGAAGTGGCCACACTTCGGGTTCTGGCCGTAACATATATAAGAGATTCCTGTGTACACATCATATATACAGTCACAATCAGATGTGTATATCTGACCTTAAAAATACGGTAACTGCTTTATTGAAGCAGCACAAGTAACTAACTTTGATTGGTTTATTTCATTTTTGTGGACTGAGCACAGCTATTACTGTATATATACATTATTTTTAATAATTAACTATTATCTAAGAAATAGAACATTTTATCATATTTTCTATTTTAATTACAGTTACAAATTCCTTAGGAGTCGGTGCATTTTTTCCCGACTCCAGGCACCCAAAATTGCCCGACTCCACGACTCCGACTCCACAGCCCTGCTAAAATCGTTTAGGCCTACATTTAGAGCATGGGAGACATGCATTAAAAACAACTAGGGTGTAGGAGCCGTGCTGCCCAGGGAAGCTTGGAAGGTCAGAGTGGGCGGCTACGGAATTATGCTGACTAATGCGGGGCATACATGGCTCGATTTCTGCTGCTCGATTCCGCGCCCGATCGTTTTCCAAGCTTGATTCTGCAGGTGATTCACTTATCTTCCACTCGGTTCTCTTATCTTTTCCCATTGTCCTCCATGCAGAATCGAGCGCAGAAACGATCGGGCGGGAGATCGGACATGTCGGAAATTATCTATCGAGCCATCTAAATGGCTCAGAATTGAGGCGTGTATTCCCAGTATTAGGGACTAGAGTGCCGCAGGGGTGCAAACCTGTCATTAGGGACTGGAGTTCAGCAGAAGGATTGCTTGGGGGAAGAAGGTGCGCCTGGTGACTCTGGAGGCGATGATTTTGTAGTGGTGGCCTGATGGGAGGGGCTCGAAGAAGCGACTGCCAGGGTGGGAGGGGTTTTGCAAGTGTGGAGGAGGTCTAGCGGTGGCAGGGGCAATCAGAGGAGCATTTCCCCAGCGTTAATTACTCTTTGGAACTCTGTATTTATCACTGGCGGCTGCACCTGAGCACCAGATGACGAAGGAACAGAGGTTGGATTCAATGGTGGTTTAAAAGCTGGTCAGCATCTCACGTGACATTCCAATTTTTTTGTTTGCGCAGGAAAAATAACCTCCTATTATGCCTTCTTCAGAATTTTTGGTGGTGTTTAGTTCCAATCCTAAAGGGAACCTAAACTGAGAAGGATATGGATTTTTCCTTTTCAACATTATACCAGTTGCCTGACTCTCCTGCTGATCCTGTGTCTCTCTAATGCTGGGTTTACACAATACGTTTTGTTGTAAGAATCGTTCCGATAGATGCCTTCGATGATAAAATTCCGACATGTCCGATGTTTCCGCTCGATTTGTTTCTTATAGAAGTCAATGGAAAAAAGATAAGAAAAACATGTGGAAGATAAGAGAATCGAGCAGAAAATCGCATGGCTAATCGTTCGCCGAATCGAATGCAAAAACGTATTGTGTAAACCAAGCATTATGCTGGGAATACACCATACAATTTTCTGTTAGATTTTCTGTTATGCTGGGCATACACGGCAGTTAGGGCAGCCTTATCAATCGAGCCTGATGGCTCGATTGATAATATCCGACAGGTCTGATGACCTGCCGGATAGATTCCCCGCTCGATCCCCGCCGGCAGACAATAGCGGGGAATCGAGCGGCTGACCAGTCTCTACAGAAAATAATCTAATTATGCATTCTAAAGGGGCCCATACACTTACCGATTTTTTTTTTTTTTTTTTTTTTTTTTTTTTTTTTATTCCCCCCACCCCTGCTGATGTACAGCCGATTCGATCATTGTGATCAAATTGGCTGTGAAATCGCTGCGCAAACGCTGACCAAACAATTGATTTCTGTCCAAAATCGATCGTTCCCATTGATTCCTGTAGTTCCTGTCCGTGCGGAAGATTTCGCTCCATCGCCGGCAGGCCGGGAGTGCCTCGATAGCGGCGTTCGAATGACCGACGCAATACAGCGGCAACACATTACCTGTCCCCGCTGCTCCTTCTCCGCTGGGCTCCGAGTCTGGCAGGCTTCACTTTTTCCTGTCCCGGCAAGAAGTTTAAAAAGTAGAGCGCCCTCTACTGTTTAAACTTCCCCGGACACAGTACAGTGAAGCTGGAACCGAGCGCAGAGAAGACAGCAGAGACCGGGGGGACTCGCGCCGGCCGGATTAGGTAATGTATGCGGGCGGCGGCAGCTTCACAGATTTCATGCTGAAATTGATTCACAATCTGTTTGCAGTAAAGGCAGCCATACGATCGCTCTCTGATCAGATTCGATCAGAGAGGGATCTATCTGTCGGTCGATCTGATAGCAAATCGACCAGTGTATGGCCACCTTTACAGAAAGCTACAGCCCCTCAACAAGCATGCAGATCAGGTGCTCTGACTGAAGTCAGACTGGATTAGCTGCATGCTTGTTTCAGGTGTGTGATTTAGCCACTACTGCAACCAAAGAGATCAGTAGGGCTGCCAGGCAACTAGTATTGCTTCAGGGCTCGTTTCCACTATCGCGAATCTGCATGCGTCCAACGCATGCAGATCCGCACATGTAATACAAGTGGATGGGCCTGTTTCCACTGTAGCTGAGGTGCGTTTTTTTCAGCGTGAAAAAAACGCACAAAAGAGCCAACGATTTCGCCTGCATCGGGAATCCGTACGAATCGCCGCTAATGTATTTAATAGTAAAAACGCATGCGTTTGTTACATGCGTTTTTACCCGCGATTTCGCGTGCGATTTCGCACCTTTTTCAATTTTATTTAGCCCTGGCAGTGTCATGGTTAATTTCGCATGGCACCCTGCCATGCGAAATCGCATGCGAAATCGCGGGTAAAAACGCATGTGGAAACTCATCCGCATGCGTTTTTACAAGCGTCGGAATGCGGCCGAAATCGCGTCGCAACAGTGGAAACGAGCCCTAAAAGGAAACCTCCATATCCCTCCATTAAGGTTCCCTTTAAGTCGTATGGATGTTCTGAGGAACCAGACAGGTGGCACCCTGGAGACATGCAGTCTCACCAATGAAGGTCTGGGAGAGTATTGTGTATATTGGGTATATTTTGATCAAATAGCTTTGAAGAGAAACTCCGACCAAGAATTGAACTTTATCCCAATCAGTAGCTGATACCCCCTTTTTACATGAGAAATCTATTCCTTTTCACAAACAAACCATCAGGGGGTGCTGTATGACTGATATTGTGGTGAAACCCCTCCCACAAGAAATAAGAAAAGTATGTACTCTTGGCAGTTTCCTGTCTGAACCTTGCTGCTTTGTGGGAAATAGCTGTTTACAGCTGCCAATAAAACATACAGCAGCTAAATCACCTGCCAACAGTAAAAATGTTCACTGGAGTTCCTCTTTAACCCATGTTCATACTTCTGATAACCATGTGATTTAGGACTGATCGCGGTACAAATGTATCTGACACAGCCTTTCTGTGGTGTCCTTCCTGGTGTTTTTATCATGCATCCACGAGGATTATTTTAGCCTTTGGTATCGCAGACTGGTACATTTTTTTTATTCTGGTGCACACCCGATCGAATGTATATTGTGTGCCTCTGAGGTAGCGGCTTCTAGCTGTGAAACGTGTCGGCCTGCGTTGATATATTGGAAACCTGCTTTGTGCACCTGATCTTGAATCCATTATCAAAGAAAATTGAAGCGACTAATAAAGAATGATAGTTACTTCTGACAGTGTGATTGGCTCCCAAAGGATCCAAACAGTTTTTTTGTGCATTGATATATATTTATGGGGTGGGGCCTGGACTTATTTTATCATCTGGCTACAGTGGTTTGCAAAAGTATTCGGCCCCCTTGAAGTTTTCCACATTTTGTCACATTACTGCCACAAACCTGAATCAATTTTATTGGAATTCCATGTGAAAGACCAACACAAAGTGGTGTACACGTGAGCAGTGGAACGAAAATCATTCATGATTCCAAACATTTTTTACAAATTAAATAACTGCAAAATGGGATGTGCATAATTATTCAGCCCCCTTTGGTCTGAGGGCTCGTTTCCACTATTGCGGTGCGGAATCGCCTGGATTCCACCGCTGATGAAATCGCATGTGGATGCGATTCCGCATGCGTTTTTTGCCGCGAATTTGCATAGGTGAGGGTATATGCGATTTTAACCATGTCACTGCCTGTGTGAATTTACATTGGTACCTATGCGAATTCGCGGCAAAAAACGCATGGGGAAAACGCATGCGATTTCCCTATTAAATACATTGTGTGCGATTCGCCTGCATTCCACACGTAGGCGAATTCTGCAGGGTGTTCCGTGCAGATTTTCTCTGCACAATAAAACGCTCCCGCAGACGCATAAGTGAAAACAGGCCCATTCACTTATATTGTCTATGCGAATCCGCATACGCAAGACGCATGCGGATTCGCGATAGTGGAAACGGGGCCTCATTGCAATCAGTTGCCCATAGACATTTCCTGATGCGTGCTGATGACTAAATAGAGTGCACCTGTGTGTAATCTAATGTCAGTACAAATACAGCTGCTCTGTGATGGCCTCAGAGGTTGTCTAAGAGAATATTGGGAGCAACAACACCATGAAGTCCAAAGAACACACCAGACATGCCAGGGATAAAGTTATTGAGAAATTTAAAGCAGGCTTAGGCTACAAAAAGATTTCCAAAGCCTTGAACATGCCACGGAGCACTGTTCAAGCGATCATTCAGAAATGGAAGGAGTATGGCACAACTGTAAACCTACCAAGACAAGGCCATCCACCTAAACTCACAGGCCGAAAAAGGAGAGCGCTGATCAGAAATGCAGTCAAGAGGCCCATGGTGACTGGACGAGCTGCAGAGATCTACAGCTTAGGTGGGGGAATCTGTCAATAGGACAACTATTAGTCGTGCACTGTACAAAGTTGGCCTTTATGGAAGAGTGGCAAGAAGAAAGTCATTGTTAACAAAAAAAGCATAAGAAGTCCTGTTTGCCACCAGCCATGTGGGGGACACAGCAAACATGTGGAAGAAGGTGCTTCCCATCCCCACTGTCAAATGTGGTGGCAGCATCATGCTCGGGGGGTGCATCTCTTCAGCAGGGACAGGGAAGCTAGTCAGAGTTGATGGGAAGATGGATGGAGCCGAATACAGGGCAATCTTGGAAGAAAACCTCTTGGAGTCTGCAAAAGACTTGAGACTGGGGCGGAGGTTCACCTTCCAGCAGGACAACGACCCTAAACATAAAGCCAGGGCAACAATGGAATGGATTAAAACAAAACATATCCATGTGTTAGAATGGCACAGTCAAAGTCCAGCTCTAAATCCAATCGAGAATCTGTGTCAAGATCTGAAAACTGCTGTTCACAAACGCTGTCCAACTAATCTGCCTGAGCTGGAGCTGTTTTGCAAAGAAGAATGGGCAAGGATATCAGTCTCTAGATGTGCAAAGCTGGTAGAGACATACCCTAAAAGACTGGCAGCTGTAATTGCAGCAAAAGCTGGTTCTACAAAGTATTGACTCAGGGGGCCGAATAATTCCGCACACCCCACTTTGCAGTTATTGATTTGTAAAAAAAATGTTTGGAATCATGTATGATTTTCGTTCCACTTCTCTCGTGTACATTACTTTGTATTGGTCTTTCACGTGGAATTCCAATAAAATTGATTCATGTTTGTGGCAGTAATGTGACAAAATGTGGAAAACTTCAAGGGCGCCGAATACTTTTGCAAACCACTGTATATTCATTCAATATCTGGCTCTTTGCCTTTCTGTGGGGAGAGAGATGAAACTGTTTTCATGCTAAGGAAACTACAGCAGCGGTCAATCAATATTGTTCAAACTGAAGGAAGGCCAGCGATGTTGGGAGAAGTCTTTAGCTATTCTACATTCACATGAGAAGTTCATGAACTATCCTTTCAGTAATGCAGCATGTTAACATGGCTTTAGCTGATTGTATTCTCTAGTCCAACAAGGGATTTTTTTTATTTTTATTCTTTATAAAATAATTACTGTAAATGGCCTTTAGACAGAATGCATGTGGCCTTGTGGGGAAGGAGCAGTTCCTGTGTTTCTATGAACTGGCAGACTGCTTAGCTGAGCACAATGGATGCTTCCAGCTGCTATAAATAGTGCGGCGGTTAGCTGGGGGCTTTCACTATTGACAGGTGACCCCATGCTCTTATAGCAGAGCGAGCTGCAGCAGGGGAATGCCCTCTTCACTCAGTTTCTGGGAAAGGGAAACCGGCGGGACGTGGTAGTCAGGGCAGGTCTACTGTCTCACTTGGCAGTATATTATTATTATTATTTAGTATTTATATAGCGCCGACATATTACGCAGCGCTGTACAGTGTGTGTGTGTATATATATATATATATATATATATATATATATATATATATATATATATATATATATATATATATATATATATATATATATATATATATATATATATATATATATATATAATATATCTATCTATCTTGTCACTAACTGTCCCTCAAAGGAGCTCATAATCTAATCATAGCTGTTTAGTTTTTATGCTAACGTTTTCTTTCAACCTGCATACCATAACTAGAGAATTTTATAAGTAGACATTAACCTCCTGAGCGGTCTGGACGAGCTCAGCTCGTCCATCACCGCCGGAGGCTGCCGCTCAGGCCCTGCTGGGCCGATTTTTATCAAATAAAGTGCAGCACACGCAGCCGGCACTTTGCCAGCCGCGTGTGCTGCCTGATCGCCGCCGCTCTGCGGCGATTCGCCGCGAGCAGCGGCGAAAGAGGGCCCCCCTAGCCGCCTGAGCCCTGCGCAGCCGGAACAAAAAGTTCCGGCCAGCGCTAAGGGCTGGATCGGAGGCGGCTGACGTCAGGACGTCGGCTGACGTCGATGACGTCACTCCGCTCGTCGCTATGGCGACGATATAAGCAAAACAAGGAAGGCCGCTCATTGCGGCCTTCCTTGTTTATTCTGGGCGCCGGAGGCGATCGGAAGATCGCCTCCGGAGCGCCCTCTAGTGGGCTTTCATGCAGCCAACTTTCAGTTGGCTGCATGAAATAGTTTTTTTTTTATTTAAAAAAAACCCTCCCGCAGCCACCCTGGCGATTTAATCAGAATGCCAGGGTGGTTAAAGGAAATCTGAAGGCAAAAAAAAAAAATCAGTTGAACTTACCTGGGGGTTCTTGCAGCTCCCTGGAGTCATTCTTTGCCCATGCCCCCCTTCCGGCGACCGCTGCAAAGCTGGCCGGCCATGCACCTCCTCACTGCTTCCCTGTTTATGTGAGCATTCTGCGCATGCACAGGACGTGAAAATCGCTACTGCACAGAGCACTCCTAGCAACGTGAGTGTGATCAGACTGCGTGCTGCTCGCTGGAGGCAAACACCGTGAACACAGGGCGTAAGTTCAGCGCCGTCAGACGGAACTGAAGTTACTTATAAAACACTATAATTCGGCCTCCAGCAATTGCTGGAAGCTGAATTTTTTTTTTTTTTTTTTTTTTAATTCCCCATCATCCATGGCGGCCTGGAGGGGGAATAGTATTTAACACGGCCGGGACTTGTGCAGAAGCAGAATCAGCCATATATTAGCTGTATCCTGCGCCGATTCCTCTCGTACACCACTGGAGGTTCTCGGATGGCACAGGATGACTCCAGAGGGCTGGTTGCAAGAAGCCCCAGGTAAGTTAAACTGATTTTTTTTTTTTCTTTCTTTCTTGCCTTTAATAACCCTTTAAGGGCCCTCTTCCACGTAGGAACGCAATTGCAAAAATGCTGCAATGTGATCGCGTTTGGCTGTATTTTCCACTACTGTACCATGATTCCACCGTAGATCCATTGGTTGTACGCCTGATTGTCATCCAACAGACCAAAATCAGACAACAATCAGGCGATTTGGTTGAGCTTGTGCCTTAGGCCACATACACACATCACACCATAGTCTCTTGAAAATAAAAGATCACAGACCAATTTTTCCCCCTTCCATGTAGTAGGAGAGCCATACCTACACAGTCTTTTCTATGGAGCTGAACTCCCCATCAGATAAAAATCTTTGCAAGATGCTGCACACAAAGATGCTGTAGACATTCAAAGATCCATTCCTGCAAATTGCATTCATAGTCTGACAGTGATGGCTAACCTTGGCACTCCAGCTGTGACAAAACTACAAATCCCATCATGCCTCTGCCTCCCCGAGTTATGCTTAGAGCTGTCAGAGTATTGCAATGCCTCATGGGACTTGTAGTTCCACCACAGCTGGAGTGCCAAGGTTAGCCATCACTGGTCTATGAGATCTGCAGATCATCATATACACCTTGTTTAACTGACCTTCATCTGCATCATCTATGAATGCATGTTGCAGGAACAGATCTTTTGCAGATACTGATCTTTTGAATGTCTATAGCATCTGTGTGTGCAGCATCTTGCAAAGATTTTTATCTGATGGAGTTCAGCTCCATAGAATAGACTGTGAAGGTATGGCTCTAATACTACATGAAGGGTGGTAAGATTGGTCTGTGATCTTTCATTTTCCAAAGACTATAGTCTGATGTGTGTATGCACCCTTTGGCTTTGAAAATGTGCCCTCAAGAGAATTTCTGAGATGAGAACGATCACAGGTGAATCTATTAGGCAGGAGACACACTTGTCTGTTTTTGTGTGCATGTTCTGAAACGCCTGTTAATCAATGGGCTAATTCACACTTAAAGAAAATCTGTATTAAGAAAAACTGCCCCTAGGGGGTACTCACCTCGGGAGGGGGACGCCTTTGGATCCTATCGAGGCTTCCCCTGTCGTCCTGTGTCCCACGGCGGCGATACAGCCCCCGTAACGGCGGGGCTGTAAATATTTACTTTCCCTGCTCCAGAGCAGGCGCAGTAGCGGCTCTCGGCTCCGAAATAGGCAGAGATAGCTGATCCCAGACAGGCCCACTCTACTACGCAGGCGCAAGTCTCCTGCGCCATAGAGCGGACCTGACTGGGATCGGTTATTTCCATCTATTTCTGAGCGGAGAGCCGCAGCAGCGCCCCCGCTGGAGCCAGGAAAGGTAAATATTGCACTGCCTGACCAATTGCCGGCTGTGCTTTCTGAGGGGCAGACAGAGACCACTGTGGGACACAGGAGGACGGGGGAAGCCTCGATAGGATCCAGAAGCTTCCCCCTACTGAGGTGATTTTGTCAGTAGCAGTTACAGCTGCTGTAAAAAAAAAAGTGCACTTTTACTTCCTACAAAAACACACATGGGCCCATGTGCAATTCACTTTTTATCCCGAGTTTTCTCCTTGGAGATTATTTTTAATCTTTTATTTAAAATAACTTTCCAGCACTTTCCCATGGAAAAAGTAACAACTTATGACAAGTTGTAAAATCATCACTTAGGAAAAAACTCAGTAGAAAAGGTTAATTGCATATGGCCCCTGGTGTGCAGAAAACTGAAAGACAAGTGTGTCCCCTGCCTTAATCCCTTTTTTTTGTAAAGCTAGACATGCACTGCCCCAATTTATTTATTTATTTTTTATTTATTTTTTTGTATTAAATTCTTACCGTGTAGATTAGATGATGGATTCACTATACAGAAATCTCAAATCTCACAACAATCTGTTGGTCAAATGGTAATCTGATCGGTGTGATTGTGGTGTGAGATGCGTGTGTGCTGTGGAAGCTGCTGCTTATTGCATGTAGGCAACTGTGACACGCCCACAGTCTATACATACGGAATATTGCTAAAAATAAAGCCTGTTTACTTACCCCAGAGAGAAGCTAACGGGAAGCAGGAATCTAGGTCAGGCAGAGGGAGAGGGGACAGTCAATGCATTGATATGGCTCATCACAATTTCAAGACAGAATGCAAACAATTTCTAATAGGCTGTTTGGACTTCAGCCTGATCACATGCAGACCAATCCTATCCCATTTCTGTGACTGGAGATTCCGTTTCCAGCAAGCCCATCACAATTCTGTGAAATAGAACCCGAGCACGATGAAACTATGCAGTCCGAGGTCACCTTCAGTGATAACTTCATGTCAAAACGATAAGAAGTTCAAGAGGAACTTCAGCATAAACAAACATACTGTCATTAAGTTACATTAGTTATGTTAATTAAAATAGATAGGTAATATAATCTCTATGGGCCCATTCACACCTGAGCGGGAATCGCGGGGTGTAACTACAAATCAACCCCCCCTAGCAAAACTTTTTTATGGGGCCTCTTGACGTTCGCACCCTTTCCCTTGCCTCCCTTTGGTGACCCTCACAGCCTGGGGGCTCACAAGGGTCATAAAACAAGTGTGGCCATCAGGATCTTCACACCCATAACTAGTGTAGCCACAAATACACCTAATGTGCAGTATCAGAGAAAAGGTAGGTCGGTACTTAAACCCGCCCCCTCCCCCCCCCCCCCCTGCTGCTTCCCCTAGTTACGCCCCTGGTGCCATGTTTAGGGACTGCTTTTCTGAAATTCTCGATCAATCGTTTGAGGTGTCCAAAGTTTTTAGGGTGGTTATTGGACAGTAACTGTCACTAAGTTATCAAAAACCTTTTTCTGCAACAGGTATATAGCTTTATGAGCAAGTAGAGAAGTGTGGCCAAATTCTTTTAGGCCTTGTTCACATCTAAAATCACAAACGCAAGCGGTTTGCGATTTTATTTTTAATTCTCTCCCTGATGCAAGTTACATAGTTATTTTGGTTGAAAAAAGACATACGTCCATCGAGTTCAACCAGTATAAAGTACAACACCAGCCTGTTCCCTCACATATCCCTGTTGATCCAGAGGAAGGCGAAAAAACCCTTACAAGGCATGGTCCAATTAGCCCCTAAAGGGAAAAATTCCTTCCTGACTCCAGATGGCAATCAGATAAAATCCCTGGATCAACATCATTAGGCATTACCTAGTAATTGTAGCCATGGATGTCTTTCAACGCAAGGAAAGCATCTAAGCCCCCTTTAAATGCAGGTATAGAGTTTGCCATAACGACTTCCTGTGGCAATGCATTCCACATCTTAATCACTCTTACTGTAAAGAACCCTTTCCTAAATAAATGGCTAAAACATTTTTCCTCCATGCGCAGATCATGTCCTCTAGTCCTTTGAGAAGGCCTAGGGACAAAAAGCTCATCCGCCAAGGTATTATATTGCCCTCTGATGTATTTATACATGTTAATTAGATCCCCTCTAAGGCGCCTTTTCTCAAGTCAGGAAGTGAACTCTTTGACCCGGAAAAGAATAAATGCAATGTATTTATTCTTAAACGCTCACGCAATCGCTGCACAAAGCGATTTTGTGAGCGTTTGCTTTTTTCCTATACCTTCCATTGAGGCAAAATCGTCTCAAAAATGGTACAGGCAGCACTTTGCTGAGCGGATCAGAAACAAACCGCTCAGATGTGAACTCTCTCTCATAGAGAATCACTGCACAAGCGGTTTTAGGGAGATATTGAAAATCACCAGCGCTTAGTGTGAACCATACTGCAGGGCTAGCGGAGTCACAGGGCCGGGCAGAGCCATGTCAGCTGTGTGTGTGTGTATCTATTTGTATGTTTAGTGTGAAATGTTTTTGTATTTTGCATGCAGAGTGGAATATGTGACACCTTTTTGTTCTCCTCTCCAGATCAGGATGGTGAATTATCTGGAACGTTATCTCTGGTTTTAACACAATGCTGCAAGCGGATAAAGGACACAGTACAGAAGCTGGCCTCTGACCACAAAGACATCCACAGTAGCGTGTCCCGGGTGGGGAAGGCCATTGATAAGGTAGGTTTGCCTTTCCTTCTCACTGTAGTCTACGTATCTCCAGCCAGTGCCTGGAATGCTGTTTTGTTAGTACATCTGCTGGATACATTCTAGACCGGAGGCGCCCAAAAAGCGTGAGGAGCAACTTGTCACCCTAATATTATGGAAAATGAGGCACGGCGATGTGAAAAGATGCCGGTAGGGGCCCTTGACCGCTAGCTGGCTGTCATCCAATCAGAAAATCAGGTTGCTGGCATTTTGCGGGCCGCTTACAGCACCAGGATTCACATGTACATTGCAGTGCTGTTTTCCAAGTATTGTGATTTATTTTTGGGGGCAATCGCTGACCTGCTGCACTTTTGCTGCATTTGGGTTCCTATACCATGTATAAGAGTGCTGGGAAATCCCAGTACAATCATGCCGTTGCGATTTGGCTTTGAAAAAGTTTTCCAGATCAGCAATGGCCATGAACAACATATAGCCTTAGGGTGCATACACACATCAGACTATATAGTCTTTGGAAAATGAAAGATCACAGACCAATCTTACCACCCTTCATGTAGTATGAGAGAATTTCTACACAGTCTATTCTGTGGAGCTGAACTCCCCATCAGAAAAAATCATTGCAAGATGCTGCACACACAGATGCTGTACAGACACAAAAGATCTGTTCCTGCCAAAAATCCATTCCTGCAAATTGCAATGATAGTCTATGAGATCTGCAGATCATCATACACACATGATTTAACTGACATTCATCTGCAGATCCGCAGATCTGAAAATCCATCCTGGTGGATCTGATCTGCAGATGAATATCAGTTAAATCATGTGTGTATGATGATCTGCAGATCTCATAGACTATCATTGCAATTTGCAGGAATGGATTTTTGGCAGGAACAGATCTTTTGCAGATACTGATCTTTTGTGTCTGTACAGCATCTGTGTGTGCAGCATCTTGCAATGATTTTTCTCTGATGTGGAGTTCAGCTCCATAGAAAAGACTGTGTAGAGTATGGCTCTCATACTACATGGAAGGGGGTAAGATTGGTCTGTGATCTTTCAGTTTCCAAAGACTATAGTCTGATGTGTGTATGTGGCCTAAGCTTTTCTGAAGGTGGTGCGGATCTTTCTCTTCATTTGCTACAGTTTGAGTCCCATGGTGTCCGGGACTATTGGATCTGCACACCTGACCATCTGAAATTGATGGAAGCCAAGCAAGTGCGACTCCACACTCAAAATTCCTCTAGCAACTACAGTTCAGGAAATGCTTTTGAAAACTAAGAACACCCTGAGAATCCCCCATGAATAGATGGACTAGTCCAAAAACCTGTCAGTTCTGACAGATGTTTAACTGCTTACTTTTTCCGCCGGAGTGGTCTTTTAACGACACCGGGACTTTTGCAGGATCAGGGTGAGCTGTTCTTCAGCTTTGCCCTACGCCCAAATTTCCTGCCAATTTTCCATGGGCCAAGAAACTAGCATGTGTGCAATGGCTCAGAAATTGGTTGCATTGTCAGTTGGGCATGCACTTGTCGGCACAGATTTTCATCCGATTTGATTATAATAATCGAATCGGATGGTTGATCGGCTGCCAAGTTGCCTGATGTCTGGCTGCCGTAAGACTACAGCACATCCAAGACTAACAACCACACAGCAGGAATCCTGATTTAGAATCTCCGTCGCAGAACAAGAAGAAAAAGTAAAAAAATAAATAAATACAACACACATCAATCCAGTCTGCTTGCAATTACAATGTTGCTCCACCAGAAGCTTGCACCACCCTATGTGGAAAGTTCGAGTCCTTGAAATCCAGCCATACAGACCATTAACGAATGAATTTATGTATGGTGTTATTATCTGAGGCCACCATCTGTTCCATAAACATGATCTCCCCTCCTCCCACTCTATAGCAACACAACGTCTGTACAGAACTCTGGCCCCAAACTGCCCCCCAGGGAGTCACCACTAACTACCGGCAGAATTGTAATCTCTCCGCTTATGCTCGTCTTCCTGCTTTTTTATCAGATTTCTACACGGATTGGTGAAATTTGCTCATCCCAAGAGTGTTGTTAGGTTTACTAAGGTAAACCTGTCACCAGACAGCAGGAATTCTGGAGATTACCTATTGTGATCATGTCATTGTAGCAGGCAAAGGCTTTGCAGACCAGTTGGCAAACACAGTTGAAAGCCCTGTCTTGGTACCTAGAGTCAAGCAGCAGTAAGAATTGTGTTGAAATCCATATATTCTGTAGTTCATCTGATAACAATGCTTTCAAGGTTTCCTTTAGAAAAAATGACATTTCACTTTGGGTAAAAATAAGTGAGTGAATAAAAAGTAAAATCATAATAAACAATAACCTATTTTTACAAAAGGTTTGTAAAAGGGAGCCGTATTGAAGAATGTTAGTTTGTTATGCAGCGCCGCAGTCATCCCGCATAGTAGCATGTCTAGTGAGTCCTCTCATGAAAACCTATTTTTAAACTTGGGCTATTTCGGCTATTACTCTGACCAGTGTGAGAGACCGGCTTGTTCTCTGTGTGTATTCATCACTGTTGCTGATGGGATGACCTGACAAGTACCATAGTCGGTTTGTGGCTGTAGCCAGAGCAAGCTTGTTTCTCCCATTTAAATACAGTATATAAGCACATCTCTGCTTTAACAGACTTGCACGTAAACTGGTTCTTAATGATTAAGTGCAGCAATAGATTGGCTTCTGTGACAGCAAATCATTAGTTGCCATTTTCTTACCTTGCCTCTGTTGGTTGCTTGAGGGCCCATTTCCACAATCGCGAATCTGCATGCGTTTTCTGCACGCAGATTCGCACAACCAATACAACTTAATTAGCCTGTTTCCACTTGTCAGGAAAATAGAGCGTTTTTCTGTGCAGGAAAAATCTGCACAGCGGAGCCATCAGAATTCGCACACCGCAAGGTGGGGTGCGATTCACATACAGTGTAATTAATAGGAAATTTGCATGCGTTTTCGCTATGCGAATTTGCGTACTTTTTTGCCTAAAATCAACGTAAAAGCACACAGGGACTGACATGGTTAAATTCACATACTTACAAAAAAAACACGAAAGCGTTTGAGAATTTGCTGTAAACTTTGTATCTGCATGCGAATTTGTTTTTGCGTTTTCTACAACGAATTAGCACCGCACAAGTGGAAACGGGCCCTGAGAGTTTTTGCACTTCTACTTTCATTAGACCTCTAAAATGTTTTTCTTAAGGGAACCTGAGAAGTATATGGATGCTGCCATATTTATATCCTTCTAAATAATATCAGTTGCCTGGTTATCCTGCTGGTCTACTTGGCTGCAGTAGTGTCTGAATCGCACCAGAAACCAGCATGCAGCTAATCTTGTCACATCTAACAATGTCAGAAACACCTGAGCTGCTGCATGCTTGTTCAGGGTCTATGGCTAATAGTATTAGAGGCAGAGGATCAGCAGGATAGCCAGGCAACTGGTATTGCTTAAAAGGAAATAAATATGGCAGCCACCATATTCCTCTCGCTTTAGGTTCCCTTTAAAGGGTATTTCCGCTTTCTGTAAGGAAAAAAATTGGGGAGAATTTGCCTTCTTCCCCAGTGAGAGACAACCGCTGCAGCATTTTGAAGCTCCCAGCAGTGTCTCACACCTCCAACCGGCGCAATGCATGCTGGGGGATTGTGGTGGTTGGAGGTGCACAACACTGCTGTGACCCTAGAGCTGCAATCCCTTCTTGGCAAGGAAAGGGTTAACCTACTGTGTTTACATATTAGCTGTGTCTTCCAAGTAATTTCTGAGCTGACTCAGCAGAGAGATCAAATTACACTTGTGCTTAGTCATAGATGAGAGGAAATTAGACAGGCTCTAAACACACACAGGGTGGATTTTTCTGCTTTTACCTTGTGTCCTGTGCAAGAGTTCAGGTTCACTTTAAACAGTGCTAAAAGCCACGGATGCATGTTTCAGGTTTTGTTTGTGTTTCTGCCTTTAATCATCAGACTATCTTGCTTTCCTAAGCGGCGTTACCAGTGCAAATTGCCCTAACGTCAGCTGGAATTCTGAGAAGCGATCTCGCTGGCATAGATCTTGTTATAACAGACCTGTGGGAGTAAATATTTACACGTCAGTGGAATAATAATTACACAATATTATTTGTGACCTACGTGGAGGCTGAGTCATGATGTCGTACCTGCTCAGGCTCTGTATAGCTGCTGTTTATGAATAAAGCTCTGGGGACGAGATGTCTCCTAAGCTGTCAGTGGAAGTAGACTTTCTGTGTTTCTAGGAACTGGAAGAGAGTAGACTGTACTACTAGCCATACATGGATTGACAACTGCCCGATATGCCAAGTAGGCAATCACTTTTCAATGGAAGATTGATTTTGTACAGTAGTGATTGACTTTACCGTCTTATGCACACAATCTTTATTGAATCAATATTACCAAAAAATTTTCAAACACATCAGTATATGGCCTGTAGATGCAGCACGATACTATGTAGCCATTGAAACCACACTGATGGCTCGCAATCACTTTTTTCATTGTTAGAATTGACAAAAACAATAGAAAGTTGGTTTATTTGGCATGTTTGGGGGGGGGGGGGGGAGAGTGGGATGGATGATACAATTACTGGATAGCCTTAATAAGGCTTGCGGGTGAAATGTGGCCCTCCTTGCCATTTTATGTGGCCCTCCAGAGCTTCAAATGTGCATCATTGTAAGCAGTGGAACCACGACAGCACACTGCCTTCCCATCCAGAGGAGCACTCCAGTGACTATGCTTGTGGTTGAAGCATTGTCAGTTTGACGTAGGGTGCAGCAGCAACCCATGGAATAACTCAGCAAAATTACCATGGGGGACCCCTCTTGGCATCCAAACCTCTTATGTGGCTGGCATCTTTCCTTGGGCCACATTTCATCTTGACTATTTTCCGCCAGCAACACCGGGGCAGGTAAATATTAAACTGCTCCGCAGCGCTACTCTGCAGAAGGGGGAGGAGCTGCCCCCCCTTGTTCGCTATGGTTACGCCACTAAGTTTTAGACTGTTCGGTAAATGTTAAATCGTAATAAACAATTTGGCCCCCTACTTAGACTAGATTTTTGCCTTTTACTAGTTGAGTTTGACACCCCTGAACCATATGTTTAAAACTGCTTATATTTTACAATATTCATTTATAAATTATTAAAACAGCGCTTGCCCATTGTAAAATCTTTTCATTCCCTGATTTACATTCTTAAAGTGCACCTGAAATAAACTAAATAAAAGGATTTATATATTACCTGGGGCTTCCTCCATTCCCTGTAGACCTTGGGCACCGTTGCTGTCAATCCGGTCCCGTCGGTTCCGCTGCTGGCAGCCCTGGTATAGTCCCCAACTGCGTATGTGCGGAGCCACGCGCCTCCTTGGTTGCACTCCTGAAGCCAGAAGCATTCTGCATTTGCACCTTCGCAAGCCTTAACCTCCCTGGCGGTTAATTTTTTTTTGCCAAATTGGCAAAAACCCTTTTTTTTTTTTTTTTTTTTTTTTTTTGTTTCATGTAAAGCTACCAGAGTGGTAGCTACATGAAACACCACTAGAGGGCGCATGTGTCCCTCTAGTGCGATCGTCGCCGGCATTTATAGCAAACAGGGGAACGCGTATATAACGCGTTCCCCTGTTTGGCTTCTCCTGTCGCCATGACGACGATCGGGATGACGTCATGGACGTCAGCCGACGTCCTGACGTCAGGCACACCCGATCCAGCCCATAGCGCTGCCCGGAACTTATTGGTCCGGGCAGCGCAGGGCTCTGGGGGGGGGGGCCTCTTTCGCCGCTGCGTGCGGCCGATCGCCGCAGAGCGGCGGCGATCAAGCTGTGCGCGCAGCTAGCAAAGTGCTAGCTGCGCGCACAGCACTTTACAGCACACAAATCGCTGCACCAGGGGCTGAGATCTCCCCCTGCGCGGCATAGCCCGAGCTCAGCTCGGGCTTACCGCCAGGGAGGTTAAAGTAAACCTAAACTGAAAATGAACAGTCAAAATAGACAAACACACGTTATACTTGCCTCCCGTGTAGTCTACTCATCATTCTCTTTCTCCTCTCCTGCATCCCGTCTGTCCACTGTGATGGATGGAATTCTCCATCCTCTGTTTTAAAAATGGCATTGACCCTGTAACAGCTTCCTGGTCAGCACACTGTTAAACTGTAATATCACCCAGCCTTAAAGGGACACTTAAGTCAAACAAAAAAATGAGTTTTACTCACTAGGGCTTCCAATAGCCCCCTGCAGCTGTCCGGTGCCCTCGCCGTCTCCCTCCGATCCTCCTGGCCCCGCCAGCAGCCACTTCCTGTTTCGGTGACAGGAGCTGACAGGCTGGGGACGCGAGTGATTCTTCGCGTTTCCAGACACATTAGCACCCTCTATGCTGCTATATGGTATATGATATATGCTATAGCAGCATAGATGGCGCTATTGTGGCCAGGAACGCGAAGAATCACTCGCGTCCCCAGCCTGTCAGCTCCTGTCACCAAAACAGGAAGTGGCTGCCGGCGGGGCCAGGAGGATCGGAGGGAGACGGCGAGGGCACCGGACAGCTGCAGGGGGCTATTGGAAGCCCTAGTGAGTAAAACTCATTTTTTTGTTTGACTTAAGTGTCCCTTTTTTTAAAGGGAACCTAAAGCGAGTAAAATTATTTAAAATAAACACGACATAGCTGCAAATGAATATTACATACTTACCTCACTGTCAGTTCCTCTCAGAAGCTCACCATTTTCTTCTTACAGTGATTCCGTCTAGTTCTGACAATATTTTGTCAGAACTGAAAAATACCAGTTGCTGTCAGTTATATATGAGCAGCTGTCGGTTACAACTGAATGTGCAAGGTAATGTCCATGCTTCCCTATGGCTCAAGTGGGTAATATTACAGTCGCTACGTGAGCGCGACTGTGGTGGCGCAGTCTTGGGCCAGGCATGCGCAAACTACTAATGCTGACAGCAGGAGACTGGAGTGGCCCGGAAAGAAGGCGATGGAACCCACTGAGTGCAGGTGGCTACGGGAAGCCCTAGGTAAGGATAAATCCTTGTGTTATGCTTACCTCAGGTTTAAATTAGATTTCAGCTTCTTTGCCATCATCCCAAATGATAATCTGTCATAATTCTGAAGGTACCGGTAGCTGTTTGGTGGCAGTATGAGTGTCTGTCCTGGTGATGACCAGATATCTACAAGCTCTTTGTGTTTTTCCACAGAATTTTGATGCTGACATCAGCAGCGTGGGCATCGATGGTTGCTGGCAGGCTGACAGCCAGCGGATCCTCAATGAGGTGATGGTGGAACACTTCTTCAGGCAAGGAATGCTGGATGTGGCTGAAGAACTGTGCCAGGTTGGTATTCTCTGCATGGAAACTACATGCATGTGTTCAAGTATAATATTACTAAGCACCAGCCCCACTATATGCTGTATTCTACCTCACCTCCTCCAGCTCTGTACCGTGTAGGCCTGAGGTCGAGCATCATTGTTGACCTATGCCTCTTCCAGCTGCACACAGGGGGAGCTTATGCCTGTACACCTTTCCCAGAGGGCAGATGGATGGGAGGGGGGGGGGGGGGGGGGGAGGTCAGCATTTTAACGTTTTAAGCAGTGTGGCACACCTCCGACCGGCGCAATGCATGCTGGGGGATTGTGGAAGTCAAAGGTGCACGAAACTGCCCGGACCTAAAGTTGCTTTCCCTCCCTGGGGAAGAGGGTGAAACCCATCGTGGTGGTGGTGGGGGGGGGGGTAGAAGCTCTGCATGAGTAATGCCCACACACACACACACACACACACACACACACACACACACACACACACACACACACACACACACACACACACACACACACACACACACACACACACACACACACACACACACACACACACACACACACACACACACACACACACACACACACACACACACACACACACACACACACACACACACACACACACACACACCCTCTGTTATGGGGAGGTTAATTTTATATATTTTCATATATAGGTTCTGTGTTGCCATTAAGACCACAAAGAATTAAAAAGTGCAGAGGGATTAGGGGCTGATGACGGACCATGTGACTAGAACAAACCATTTGTAGAGAGCAGGCCAGTCTCTGCTTTCTGGTGGGATGCAGGCAGCACAGTGGAGTAGTGCATAGCTGGGTCCCTCTTTGGAATACTGGTTAGGGCGCAATCTGCATAGAGTTTGTATGTTCTCCCCATGTCTGCATGGGTTTCCTCTACATCCCAAAAAACATACAGGTAAATTAATTGGCTTTCCCCTAAATTGGCCCTAGACTACAATGGACATTTGACTATAGAAGCAATTCAGTTGTGAGCTGCTCTGAGGGGCAGTTAGTGCTAAGACTATATACACTCTGTAAAGTGCTGCAGAAGACATCAGTGCTATATGAAGACTAATGATAAAGGGAAGTCTACCATTATTCCTGAAGTCCAGTGGCTAGATAGTGTACTGGTTAAGGACTCTGCCTATGAGATGGGTGACCAGGGTTTGAATCCTGGCTAGGGGTACCTATTCAGTAAGAAGTCCTTGGGCAAAACTCCCTAACACTGCAGGGTGGTCCCTCTCCAACAGGAGAAAAGTGCTATACAAATGTTAGGATTAAGAGAAATGTTAGGTGTTAATTGTGAACCCTATATGGGCTCCGTCACACCAAAGAGCGTTTTGCGGGTCGTTTTAGTTTAACTACTTAAGTACCAAGGTGATTGAAATCTACGCCCTGTTTTGGTGGGCTCCTGGCTGGCAGGGCGTAGATTTCAATCACCGTCTGCAGCGCGCATCCGCCTTTCCGTTGCTCCCCGCTGATCGCGCCGCTCAAACCCAACATCTCTCGCCGCAGTTCACTGGCTCTGCCTGTCTCTATGATGACAGAGCCATGTAAGTCAGTCAGGAGCTGATTTCATTGGCTCCTGGCTGTGTATCAATGTAAGCCGCTCCCATTGGCTTACATTGATAGACATGGTCAGGAGCCAATGAAAGTGGCTCCTGACCGGCTCACATGACTCTGCCGTCATAGAGACGGCACAGTGGCTGTCGGCAGGATTCCGGCGTATGGCGATTGCGGCGGGTATGTGCGGCGATTCGTCGGTATTCCGTCTTTGTACCAGTGGTCTCTGGTCCTTAAGGGGGCAGAGACCGCTGGTACCTAAAGGACCTCTTTCGCGAATGAGGAAAAAAATAAAAAGTGGTTTATGCATAAACTATTAAACATCCTTCTAAAATAAATTAAAAAGTGTGTTTTTTTTTTTAAAGAGAATCTGTACTCTAAAATTCTTACAATAAAAAGCATACCATTCTATTCTTTATGTTCTCCTGGGCCCCTCTGAGCTGTTTCTGCCACTCCCTGCTGCAATCCTGGCTTGTAATTAACAGTTTTAGGCAGTGTTTACAAACAATAGACTGGCTTCTAACCAGAGTATCATAGGCTGAGAACTGCTTACTGTGTGACTGATGCAGAGCTTGGAGGGGGTGTGTAAAGCTTCTGCCAATAACAAGCAGTGCTGCACATTCCACACATTCCAGCCTCAACCCGACAGACACGACAGAGGAAAGAAGATAAGATTTATTACAGAGACAGTGCGAGTAGGAAAGGCTGCAGTAAGACAGACCACATTAGAACAGTAATAGGAACTTATAGGACAGATGAAATAAGGCTCAAAAATGTGTTACAGAGTTTCTTTAATGAATGGTTTCATCAAAGCAACATGTAATCCTCAGTGTAAACACTGACGGATGACGGACTAGGAGGCTAATCCATTTGTTAGGGGGGGGGGGGGGTGTTTTCTTTTCTTTCTTTCTTTCTTTTTTTTTTCTTTTTTTAAATTTCATTTCACAAACATAACTTCTGCCTACCTAGTTTTCAGTGGTGTAATCCATTGCTGGCAGGAATCGCGGTAATAACGGCTCCGTATGTGTTTACATTGTTGCCGGGCAACCAGACTCCTGGTCTGTGCAGAGAGTCATCTGTTATCAGCTGCTGGGAGAATCAGCCAGAAACAGCCCCATCTACACCATACGATTCTTTGTCCAATTCAATTCATTGTTTTGATTTGATTCAATCTGACTTGTCCGATTCATGATTCGATTCAATTTGAATCAAATTGAATCAAATCATGAATTGGACAGGTCAGATTGAATCAAATCAGTTGAATTGGACAAAGAATAGTATGGTGTAGATGGGGCTGATTCTCCCAGCAGCTAATAACAGATGACTCTCTGCACAGACAGATCGACTCTCTGCACAGACTGGAGTCTGGTTGCCCGGCAACAATGTAAACACATACGGAGCCATTATTATAACAGCTGTAACGGCGATTCCTGTCAGCAATTGATTACACTAATGAAAACTAGGTAGGCAGCAGTTATATTTGTGAAATGAAGGTAAAAAAACACATCCCTAACAAATGGATTAGCCTCCTGGTCTGTCATCTGTCAGTGTTGAGATACACTGAGGATTACATGTTGCTTTGATGAAACCATTCATTTTTAAAAAAAAACAAAAAAACTTTTTAAACCATTTTAGAAGGAAGTTTAATAGTTTATGCATAAACCACTTTTTATTTTTTTCCTCATTTGCGAAAGAGGTCCTTTTAAGAGGTTAAAGAAATTCCTCCATTGACTTGCATTATCTTACTACCTACTGGGAGGGCTGCCAGGCCTACAAGAGAGTGCAGCAGTAGGAAAGCCACCACTCTAGAACCCCCGCCCACCATAGCAATGCATTGCCAGCGTAGGCTAGCGACACTTAAGTTTTGGCCATGCAATTCCCCCCGAGGGATCCGGTTCCCATCCCCGCTAAGTGACATGCCTCGTAGGTGTGTACGAGGCTTTATTCATGGATATCAGACTATGGGAGGAGCTGTACAGAGCTTTCTTTGCTTACAATCATACTAAGTAATCATTTTTGTGCTTTTTAACCTTACTATGACTTAATCTTCTGCAGGAAGCTGGTCTCTCAATAGACCCGAGCCAAAAAGAGCCCTTTGTGGAACTGAATCGAATATTAGAGGCATTAAAAATTAGAGTCCTTCGACCAGCCTTAGAGTAAGTATTTATTCCCCTAATGTTTGAAATGTATTATCTTGTGTTTGTTTTCCAGCTTGTATGTGCACCAATCTGTTTTGCCATTTTGTCCTTTTTTTTTTTTCCTCTCATAGTAATTCTGTCTTCTAAAATGTGAAAGGATGTTGCACTGAGAAACATAAAGCAATTATTGTGCAGGTCTTTATAAATAGGCCTCTTAAATTGATTCCAGCCAGAACTTTTTTTTAAAGTGAACCTGAACTCAGACCTTACTCTTATCTGGGGCTTCTACGGCCACCCGCACGCGTGCTCCCTGGCTGCGGTTCGTTAGCCAGGGAATCAATGAATCGGGGCATGGTGCCCGATCATTGATCCCTTTCTCCGGCAGAAAAAGAGACCGGCTTCGCTCGGAAGCCTCGCTCTTTCTGCCTCTTATGTCCCCCCCCCCCCCCCCCCCCCTACGTCCCTCTAAGCGTACAAGCCAAATAGTAAAACTACATCTACATTTTAAAAAAATACACATTTACATAAAAAAAAAGTACTATTTACATCCCACCCTCCCAAAGATACCCAAATAACAGGTTTAAAAAAAATTACAATTAAAAAAAAGTACATATTTACCAAAGGGTCTGAACTTTTTAAATATCCATGTAAAGATGAAATATTATTATTATTATTATTATTATTATTATTATTATTATTATTATTATTATTATTAGCTTGTAAATGGTGATGGATGCAAAACGGAAAAAATGCACTTTTATTTCCAAATAAAATATTATCGCCATACATTGTGATAGGGACATAATTTAAACTGTGTAATACCCGGACTATTTCCGCACTGCCCGGTCCGCTGTCTGTAATACTTTGCTTCTGGCCCCGCTGTGCGCGGATTGGCCAGAAGCAGTGAATATTTGAGTGTTAATGAGCAGGGGGGGGGGGGGGGATCCACTCGAGCAAGCGGCCGGGCACATACAGCATTACCAATCACTGGCTATTGATGGAATGACGGCAGCGGTAGGCGGAGCTGTATGCTCTGTACAGCTCCGCCTACCACTGTCATTGCATCGCTAGCCAGTGATTGGTAATGCTGCTGTATGTGCCCGGCCGCTCGCTCGAGTGGATCCGCCCCCGCTCATTAACACTTATACATATTCACTGCTTCTGGCCAATCCGGTCCGCACTGCCCGGTTCGCTGTCTGTAATACCTTGCTTCTGGCCCCGCTGTGCCCGGATTGGCCAGAAGCAGTGAATATGTATGAGTGTTAATGAGCGGGGGGCGGATCCACTCGAGCGAGCGGCTGGGCACATACAGCAGCATTACCAATCACTGGCTAGCGATGGAATGACGGCAGTGGTAGGCGGAGCTGTACAGAGCATACAGCTCCGCCTACCGCTGCCGTCATTCCATCGCTAGCCAGTGATTGGTAATGCTGTATGTGCCCGGCCGCTCGCTCAAGTGGATCCGCCCCTCCCCGCTCATTAACACTTATACATATTCACTGCTTCTGGCCAATCCGCGCACAGCGGGGCCAGAAGCAAAGTATTAGACAGCGGACCGAAAAACCGAAGGTACTGACGATCAGCAGATCGTCTTGCCACGAACCGCGGTTTCGGTTTTAAACCGAAAAACCGTGCAGCCCTAATAGGCAGTAGCAGTGTTAGGGAGACTTGCCTAAGGTCTTCTACTGAATAGGTGCTGGCTTACTGAACAGGCAGAGCCGAGATTAGAACCCTGGTCTCCTGCGTCAGGCAGTGCCCTTAACCATTACACTATCCAGCCACTGCATCACTTCCTGATTGTGTGCTGCAAGCCCCTCCCTACATTGTGATATTTGATACCTATGTGGCCTGTTAAGGTGGCCACACACCATACATTTAAGAATGTATGGCGTTTGAATGATGCAATCAAATTTCCCGTTTACTTTTGAGTGTATGTGGATCTGGAGTGGTGCAAAATTCTGATCAGTTTTTCAGAAAATTGAATGGTGCAGGATAGATTGTCAGTCTCTTGATTCCCAGACCTAAGCCATTTTTTTTTATGCATTTCGATAATTTTTTTTTTTTCCATATCTGGTGAAAAATCGTGTGTGTTACAATTGTCAAATGCATAATTATAAAAACACAAGTTATATAGAATTGCCATGGATAATTCACATAATCAGAAACTCATATTAAAAGATGGATATTTATATATAGCAAAAATATACGATGTATTCTACACCAAAATACAATGTCAATTAAACAAAAGTTTATTAAGGACTTAAAGAGACTCAGAAGCGAGAATAATTCTCGCTTCAGAGCTCATAGTTAGCAGGGGCGCAAGACTTGGTCGTGGATTTGGTCGTTCCTGGAGGCAGGGCTAACTGCTGCAGCCCTGCCTCCAGTCGCGTCTATCAGCGGCGCATCGCCGCCTCTTCCCTGCCCCTCTCAGTGAAGGAAGACTGAGAGGGGCGGGGGAGAGGCGGAGATGCGCTCTGACAGACGCGTGTGGGGCAGGGCTGCGGCGGGTAGCACTGCCTCAATCCGGAAGAGATCCCCGGCTGCACCGAGGGGATTTGGGGGATCAGGGACCCCCGTTAAGCCGCGGTTTAGCAGGGGCAAACATGCCCCTGCTATCTATGAGGTCTGAAGCGAGATTTATTTTCGCTTCAGACTCTCTCTTTAAAAAAAAAAAAAAAAAAAGTTAAAAACAAATGCAGCAGGGATTAGAGTTGCATAAATAAGTCTAATCTCAAAATGTTTTCTATTGACAAATGCAATTACAAATCAAAGATGGCTTTATTGTCATGACCAAGATTCATACAGGTATTGCCAAAGCAATGGGAAAAGAGGGACATGTAGCGGGACACTGGCTAAGCAGTCTGTGGACATTTTTTAGGTTTACAGTTCCGTTATGCTCCTCTCAGTCTGTGGCATGCTGTGACATAATAGTGTGTCTGTGGATTACTCTTCTCCCAGTAAGATATGTTTTTCTCTCATCTTCTAATATGAAAGCAAATTTTTGTTTTTCTTAACATCTTAGTAAGGGGGCTTTTAGGACCATTGTAGTCCCTTACACACTCCAATGAGTTCTGGGTCACCATGAGCTTGCTGGTTAGTCTGTACCTCTCGGTTTACAAGCCCTACTCCATAGAGCCAAATTAATCCATGCCATGCACTGATGAGGATCAAACAATCCGAAACAGTCTGTATGCATGTTGGATTATTATGGCTCTGTACAATTTAACAAGCTGACACATCATTGCATTCCAGCGGTTCTGGAGGTGTGTTTAGCTTCTAAGGGTACAATGGTTAATTTGCATATATTCAGCAGTGGTGCCTGGGAGACATCTCAAGCTCACTCCAACCTGAATTATCGCAAATTCTTTCTGTTTTAGGAAAGCAAACTTTTGTTTGTTCTTCTAATATGAGAGAGTCTTTTTTACAAGTGGTGTGGCACAGCAAGATGAGAAAAATGTTGTCATGGTCATCATTGCAGCTGCTTGTTCTTCTTAAAATAATCTCACACACAATTTAAACTTGCTAAGAAGACAAAGGCCACCATAACCTCTGATCTTGTACAATATATTGAGAGTGGAGGATGTAGGAGGGAGGCGTATAATTGAAGTGGCATTTATGTTTGATGTCTCTGGCTTTGTTGTTCTTCCCAGATGGGCGGTGTCAAACAGGGAAATGCTGATGGCTCAGAACAGCTCCCTTGAGTTCAAGCTGCACAGATTATACTTCATTAGTTTACTGATGGGCGGAGCCGCCAACCAGAGGGAGGCGCTACAGTATGCCAAAAACTTCCAGCCCTTTGCTTTAAATCACCAGAAAGGTAATGGTTTAATTCAGAATTACGGTATCTTATTTGTTGACTGTAATAACATCTGCTGGTCTATTTTTCATAAGGGAAAATATCCTTTTTCTTTGTAATTTACAGTTGATATTTGATTTATCATTTATTTTTTATAATGTTCCCAAAGACATTACCTGACTAGTAGTGCATATATTACTTTTCTAGTATTTTTCCAGAGATATAATATTATTTAGTATTTATATAGCACTGACATCTTCCGCAGCACTGTACAGAGTATATTGTCTTGTCACTAGCTGTCCCTCAGAGGGGCTCACAATCTAATCCCTACCATAGTCCTATGTCTATGTATGTATCATGTAGTGAATATATATATCGTAGTCTACGGCCAATTTTAGGGGAAACCAATTAACTTACTTGTATGTTTTTGGTGATCTGAAAGGAAGTTGGGAGAGCCTGGAGGAAACCCACGCAGACACGTGGAGAGCATACAAACTCCATGCAGATAGTGGCCTGGCTGGGATTCAAACCCAGGGACCCAGCACTGCAAGGCGAGAGTGCTGACCACTACACCACCATGCTGCCCACAGTGATCTATTAGTTAGAACACTTGCCTTGTTAGTGTAGCTATTAGTGAAGTGGCTTGTGGTCACAATTTTACAGACCCTCCAATACAGGCGCCATCTTCTGGTGTTCCCCCTCGTTGCCACCAGTGACTAGGCTATGTGGAGCGGTGTGGGGAGTATATGGTGTTTCGTAGTTGCCCCTTTCTCCACCTGTCTTGCTTTCCTACTCTTCTCTCATTCATCTCATGTCAGTGCATTTGTGATATCACACAAGCTAATTAACAACTGCAGGAGATGGATGTGAACATGAGAAGAGCTGACCAGAGAGTGAGGTAGAGAGTAGAAAAGGGTCTGTAACGACTAGATTGGTGGGTGCGTATAAGGTCATTTGTGAGCAGGGATCAGCACCTGATGTGGGTAGTAATCAATCAGCTACTATATAGAAATTAATGGTTGTAGGTCATAATAAACAATTGGCTACAACTTGTGGTGGTTTTGGTGACGGGGTTATGTTGTCTTGTTTAGGCAATTGGAGGTTGGGGTTAGGGTTAAGCATTAGGTGGGAGGTTTGGTTGAGGCACTAACAAGGAAGTTAGGCATTAGATTGGGGGGGGGGGGGGGGTTAAAGGATTACTTAGCGCTGGACAAAATTTAAAAAAGGGGGGGAGCAGGCGCGTGCAAGAGGCCCTCCTCATGCCATGGATGGGAGTGCTCTGCGCATGCACAGTATGTCACAACTACGTAGTGCAAATGCGCAGAATGCTCCTAGCCAGGGATGCGCAATCAAGGACGCTCGTTGCCGGGCAGCGTACTGCCCACTGACCCTTCTGACCCAGAAGTAGCTTCAGGGTTCGCATTGGAACATAACTGAGGGGGGCGGAGGAGAACTGGGGGAGTGGTGGGCATGAGGAGAGCATCCTACATATGCCTGCTCCCCCTGTTTTGAAATTTTTAAGAGTTTAAAGGGAAGGTTCAGGGACTAGCTAAAAAAAATAAAAATCCATTTCCACTTACCTGGGGCTTCCTCCAGCCCGTGGCAGGCAGGAGGTGCCCTCGGCGCCGCTCCGCAGGCTCCCGGTGGTCTCCGGTGGCCGACCCGACCTGGCCAGGTCGGGCCTCTTCTGCGCTCCATGGTGCGTTCCACGCCGGCGCGCTGACGTCATCAGACGTCCTCCGGGCTGTACTGCGCAGGCTCAGTAGTTCTGAGCCTGCGCAGTACAACCCGGAGGACGTCCGATGACGTCAGCGTGCCGGCGTGGAACGCACCATGGAGCGCAGAAGAGGCCCGGCCTGGCCAGGTCGGGTCAGCCGCCGGAGACCACCGGGAGCCTGCGGAGCGGCGCCGAGGGCACCTCCTGCCTGCCGCGGGCTGGAGGAAGCCCCAGGTAAGTGGAAATGGATTTTTATTTTTTTTAGCTAGTCCCTAAACCTTCCCTTTAAGTGAAAATGGGTGGCGGGAAGTGCTTAGTAAAATATCGGTAAACTAAATCACTAGCGGTGACACCTAGTGCCCAACTGTAGCAGTGCTGCTTCAATATGTATTCTGGTGTGGTGGAATGTTGTCATGATCCATTTGAAAATGTTGTTGCTGAAATTAAGTTACAGGTCAACATAATGTATTTTATTTCTATGTCTGATTTGTGTCTGCTTCCAGACATTCAGGTACTAATGGGAAGTCTGGTGTACCTGCGGCAGGGAATAGAGAACTCTCCTTACGTTCATCTGTTAGATGCCAACCAGTGGGCAGACATCTGTGACATCTTCACCCGGGATGCCTGCGCTTTGCTGGGCCTCTCTGTAGAATCTCCTCTCAGTGTTAGGTAACAGTATTTTATCATCTTTCTTTTTACCATATGTAGTCTCCATCGCTAGCACTGAAGTGTTATTTCCCCCTGCAAACTGCCTCTGAACAGTGTAGCATGTTTAGTTTTTTTGTTGTTGTATAGACCAAATACTGGGGGGGGCAACAAGGCATAGCAACAACGCAACACACGCTGGGATGCAACACTGGGAATCCACATGGACGTCCTTTCCAATTTACCATGGCACATGGTATTAGTAAAAACCTAGTAACACGTGCATGAAAAAGAGTCTGAATAGTGAAATGGCGCCGGTGGATGACAAAATCTCAATAATGATAAACATTAACAAAAACATTAACGATAAGTACCATTTTACAACAGACGGAAGTTGATAACGAAAACATTAACTGTTAAAATCGTAACGTATTTCAACAATACAGCTTAAAGCGGATCCTAGATGAAAAACTAACTATAACAAGTGACTTGGCTATATATCTTATCTAAAGTTTAGATATTTTACACAGCAAATCTAGCTGCAAACAGCTTCAACAGTTTATGATTATTTATTCCTGTGATACAATGAGGGCAGCCATGTTGTGTTTGTCACATTGTCACAGGCTGAGGGCCTGTGTGTAAATTCAGTCTCCTCTCCTCCTCCCTCTGCCTCTGAAATCTCTGGCTAGTAACATCCTTCTCCTGCCCAGACTGAGCTCCCATAAGCCCTTGCTACATGAGTCTGAGAGTGCCAAGGCACTGTGAAAAATCTGTGGGCAAGGCTTGTTTAATTTATAGGTAATTAGAGTATTAAAACAAAACAAAGTATTTATCTTGAGGAATGCCCCATAAACTATATGAAAGGAACACAATTATGCAATGAGTAAAAGTTTATCTCGGATCCACTTTAACCCAACTGTACTCTCACACAGAACCCTCCCCTGGTGGTGCCTAAAACTAACCACTTCCCTGTTGGAGCCCAACCCTAACCGCCCCTTCCAGTAGTGGTTAACCCTATCCACCCCTGGGTGGTGCCTAACCCTAACCACGCCCCCTGCACAAACATCCTTTTACACATAGAAACGATTATATTTTTAATGTAAAATCCTGTACATACAAAATAAATAATATGACGAAAACTAGAGCGTTGCAAGCTTCTAAAATAACATACTTCCAAAAACTTTAATGTTGTTAACGATATTTATCGGGCGCCCTTTTTTCTGCGTATTAACGATAATTGCATTAGAGTCTATGGTGGGGCCCTTTTCGTCCACTAGCTGCCGACGCCCTTTTTTCCTGCACCCTAGTAACTAAATGATAACAGCATGTTTGAACATGACTAATTGACACAGGCAAGTCAGGGCAATGTATACTGCACCTTTCATAGGTATTTTTGTATATATCGTCGCCCCTGACAACAGCAAAAGGCCAAAACCGGTCGGGTTGGAAAGTGGGCAAGTTTATTTAGCCCGATCTGTGCTAGCACTTTATAAACATTGTTTATATACAAAGTGATGTTAAAGGGTCCTGGTCACATGGACACAATGGCCTCAATTCACTAAGCTTTATCAAACACTTTATCAAACGTTTGATAATTTACCTCATGGGTAAAATCTCATTTTGAATTCACTGATGTGTTATAGATTTATTGAACGTTTTATCGATAAGACATTCAATAAATGTATAACACCTGAGAGAATTCAAAATTAGATTTTACCCATGAGGTAAATTATCAAACGTTTGATAAAGTGTTTGTTTGATAAAGCTTAGTGAATTGAGGCCAATGTGGGTGCTCAGATCCCTTTTTAAGATGTGAATCTCTTTTGGAAGCAATAAGGTTGATTCACTATACAGTGATGAAACCAGTATTTATGCATGTGACGCAACTGCGTTGTGTAGATATTGTGCACATTGCTTCTACACCGCGTGTTCTGCAATAACGTTCTAGAAACGCACACGTTACTCATACCTTCCATAAGCGCTGGTGAAATTGCCATCCACTTTCTGTATCATGAATCAACCCCAATGTGATCTTAATGTTGCAGTATTCTCCGCAAAGGAACTGTGAAAATTGTGATTGTAATATAAATGTATTAGACAATATGGTTAGTAGCATGTAAAGAAATGTATATATTTTTTTCCTTATTGTTTTTAAAATTTGTATCTTTTTTTTTTTTTTTTTTTTTTTCTTTTCTTTACCTCTTTAGCTTCTCAGCTGGATGCGTAGCTCTTCCGGCATTAATTAACATTAAAGCGGTAATAGAACAACGACAGTGCACAGGAGTGTGGAACCAGAAGGATGAGTTACCAGTGAGTACCACATGTCCCTACTGCACTACCTACTCCTCATGTATGAGAATGCTGTTAAAGTGTACCTGAGGAGACATGATGGGATAGACATGTGTATGTACAGTACGAAACATTAATAACCAGGCTGCGCGCTCTGGAGCATACTTACCTCCAGGGCTACTCAAATCCGGATCCGGTAGACATCCGGATAGTTCTATCCGGATATCTCCCAGTTACCTGGGCGGGGGGGGGTCAATCTTACCTGTCTGACGTCTTCTTCGGTCCGTCCCTCGGCGCCTCCCGCGATGCGGTCCAAGCGGCGGTCACGTGATTACAAACACTTCCGCCTTCCGGGTTGAAGGAGGAAGTGTTTGTAATCACGTGGAGCGCATTGTGGGAGGCGCCGAGGGACGGACCGAAGAAGACGTCAGACAGGTAAGATTGACATCCCGCACAGTTAACTGGGAGATATCCGGAGAGCAACTATCCGGGTATCTCCCGGATCCGGATTTGAGCGGCCCTACTTACCTCAGGAGGGGGAAGCTGCTGGATCATAATGAGGCTTCCCTCATCCTCCTAAGCCTCAGGGATCCAGCGCTGGCAGCCCCTGAAATACAGCTGACAAGCCTGTCGACTGTGGCGCAGGCGCTACTCCACCTGCAATATTTACCGGCGCAGACGCAATAGTGGCTTTCTGATGGGCTCCGGTGGAAATAGTCGAGCTCGATCGGGTCCGTTCTACGGTGCAGGCACGATTCTCTTTAAAGGACAACTGAGGTGACATGTGATATGATGAGATAGATATGTGTATGTACAGTGCCTAGCACATAAATAACTAGGCTGTGTTCCTTATCTAACTCTTTCATTCAGAGAAAGATAAAAACAGGTATGCAAGTAACCATTTCTGTCCGGGTCAGACTATAGCATAACGCTAACAGGAAAGTGTATTATGGCTGTAATAACTTATCAGTCAGTAAATGGGGTCAATAGTTCATAGATTTTACTTCAACGAAGGTGTCATTGAGCAGAGACAATGAAACCGTAAAAACTAGATTTAAATACAAAATAAAACTGGGATATATATATAAAGTCATTTTAGGAGGAGGAGGAGGAGGATAGATGCAACTGTTTTTCTCATCAGTTTATTTTCAACTTGGATGTCCTTTTAAACGTCAGGTATGGAAGTGACAGTCTTTCTCCAGTCAGGACCTAGAGGGCTATAGTGTAATGCTCACTGATGAGGAATAGCTGCCATAAAACTCTTTATTTGGTAATACAGGCTTGGAGAGTCATGTTCTATCATGTTGTTTTGGGCTAGTGGCAATTGAGTGATTCCACACTTCTTAATGTCTGTTGCCATCTTGCAATTTAGCAAATCCTCCCCTTGAGTGGGTAAAATCTTCTTTGTGTTCCTATAAGAATTGTGCCTTTGAATAGAGCTAACGCGTTTGCTTGCTTTCTGATCCAAAATGCAAATTGTGATAAAATCATTGCAGTAGCTTTGCAGAAGTGTCACAGGTAATGGACTTGCAAAATCTGTGAGAGATATGATAAGCAAGTCATTAACACAGATAATTTTAGATGTTGAATTGTGCTAATGATCTCATGGCTTAACCCCGTGTTCTGCTATATGGTTTTCAAAGACTTTAAGCCTCATCTACACGAGCGATGAATCTAATCCGGGGGACACGGAAGAGGCGATCCACCGGCTAATCGAGCCGCCTGATCGCCTCTTCCGCGTCCCCCGGATTAGATTCATCACTCGTCCCCCGCCAGCGCTGCTTATCTTCCGCTCGATTCCCTGCCATTGTCCCCTCGCGGGGAGCGAGTAGGGAATCATCGGTGGGGAGATCCGTCCTGTCGGATATTATCAATCGAGCCGCATCAGCGGCTCGATTGATAAGGAACATCGCGGCCACATCTACGCGTGTAGATGCGGCTTTAGGTCCTTTTATACAACAGCGAGGAGCATATCATTCAATTGCAAATACACTTGAGATTGTTGCCATGGATAAGGATGCATACACACATATGGATTGAATTGGCACATTGGTCAAATTATGGCAAAGATTGAAGGACTTGACAAAGGCTCTAACTCAGGGGTGGGCAAATTTGGGCCACAGTGTGTTTTTAAATTTGGCAGAGGGGTTGGACCAAGAGAAGATAAAGTCCCCCCAACCCAGCATAGAAGGCCAGCTGTGTCCCCAGTATTGGGTAGCCACCTTGCCTCGCCCCTGCCCAGCATAGATAGCCATCCGTGTCCCTAGTATTAGATCGCATCCCCCCTTTCCAGCAAGCATAGATAGCCAGATGTGCCTCCAGTATTAGGTAGCCCCCTCGCCCCAACCCAGCATAGCCAGCCATGTCCCCAGTATTAGGTTACTCACTCAACCCAGCATAGATAGCCAGCTGTGTCCCCAGTATTAGATAGCACCCCCTTTCCAGCAAGCATAGATAGCAAGATGTGTCTCCAGTATTACGTAGCTGCCTTGCCCCAACCCAGCATAGATAGCCAGCTGTGTCCCCAGTATTACGTTACTCCCTCAACTTGGCATAGATAGCCAGCTGTATCCCAGTATTAGGTAGCCCTCTCGCCCCAACCCAGCATAGATAGCTAGCTATGCCCCAGTATTAAAGAGTCTGAAGCCAAATTAAAAATGGCTTTTAAGCTTATATGCAGCAGGGGCATATTTGCCCTGCTAAAACACCGCTATCCCGCGGCATAACGAGGGGTCTTTACCCCCTAAATCCCCCCCTGCTACCTCCGGGGAGCGCTTCCGTGTGAGGCAGGGCTATGAGATGCAGCCCTCCATCACACGCGTCTATCAGTGGCGGATCTCCGCCTCTCCCCCACCCCTCTGTCTGCCTTCGCTGAGAGGGGCAGGGAGAGGCGGAGATCCGCCGCTGACAGATGCGTGTGAGGCAGGGCTGCAGCTCATAGCCCTGCCTCACACGGAAGCGCACAGGGGCAGCAAAATTTTGCAGGGGGGATTTGAGGGTAAAGACCCCTCGTTATGCCGCGGGATAGCGGCGTTTTAGCAGGGGCAAACATGCCCCTGCTGAATATAAGCTTAAAGAGTCTGAAGTGTGAAAAAATCTCGCTTCAGACCTCATAGTCACCAGGGGCATGTGTGCCCCTGCTAAAACGCTGCTATCCCGCGGCTAAACGGGGGTCCCTTACCCCCCGAAATCCCCTCCGAGCAGCGGGAGATCTCTTCCGGATTGAGGCAGGGCTAATGGCCGCAGCCCTGCCTCACGCGCGTCTGTCAGCGCGTATCTCTGCATCTCCCCCGCCCCTCTGTCTTCCTTCACTGAGAGGGGTGGGGGAGAGGCGGCGATGCGCCGCTGATAGACGCGCTGTGAGGCAGGGCTACAGCCGTTAGCCCTGCCTCAACAGCAGCAAAATCTACGACCAACTTGGTCGTAGATTTTGCAGGCGGGGGTTTGGGGGATCAGGGACCCTCGTTTAGCTGCGGGATAGCGGCTATGCCCCTGCTGACTATGAGGTCTGAAGCGAGATTTATTCTCGCCTCAGTGTCTCTTTAAAAGCCATTTTTAATCTGGCTTCAGACTCTCTTTAAGTAGAAGCCCCCCCCCCCCCCCAACCCAGCATAGATAGCCAGATGTTCCCCCGGTATTTGGTAGCACCCCCAACCCAGCATAGATGGCTGGCTGTGCCCCAGTATTAGGTAGCGCCCCAGTATTAAGTAGCCCCACCCCAGCATAGAGAGCCAGTTGTGCTCCCATATTTAAAACTAAATGTCACCCCATTGACTGCAAGATCGGGTAGGATCTTTTAATTGAAACTGGACTTGTGTATCTATGTTGTACAGCTGGACCTATTAAAGCTGTGTTTTTATACAAGGAGCTGCTAGTACCAACCTGTTTTTTTTTTTTTCTACTGATGTCAGACTAAGATGTTTTCTTGGGTTTGAGCACGCCAACCCTGTAACATTTACCCGATTTTGCCTCAGCCATCTATGGTGGATAATCATGCTAAGCACTAGTGCCTGTGGTGCCTGTTGCTTTTTTTTTTCCCCTATCTTATTTTAAAACTAGATGTGACGAATATGGGCTGCAGTTTGCCCATGCCTGCTCCAGCTCCTGCTCGCTCTATCAAAAGCTAGACTGTTGGTCTCTGATAATGTTCAATGTCCTATCTGGCTGACTATTTTATATGCCGTTGTTTAGGAACACCTGGTTCTAGCTAATGTTCATCCAAAGAAATGATAGAGAGTAATGGGGGGAGGAGGGCATTACTGTATTTTATAATGTTTTTTGGATGAACATAAACTATTATTCAAAAGGGGGAAAAAAAACTGCAAAAACTAAACTTATAAACCCTGTAAAACAATTGCAAGGTGAGCTGTGGTTACTAATGTGAATTAGCTGCAAGAAAAAAGGGGGGGGGGGGGGGGATTGTGGTCATTCACATTAGTTCATGCAAGGAGACCACAACGTTGTTGTTTTTAATTCTCTCTGTACTGTTTGTTTTTTGTTTTTTTTTTCTCCACTTTTCAGTATTTATCTGTTCTTCGTTTTACTTTTTCCCCCTTCCAGATTGAAGTGGACCTTGGCAAGAAGTGCTGGTACCATTCTATATTTGCCTGCCCCATCCTTCGTCAGCAAACCACAGACAATAACCCTCCCATGAAACTTGTTTGCGGACACATAATATCCAGAGATGCTCTAAATAAAATGTTTAAT